>NC_090253.1:22281138-22376138 GCF_037325665.1 Littorina saxatilis | reverse complement strand
AGCCAACTGATCTGTTGCTGTTTTAAGAATCTTAATTATTAGGCTATTCTAATGGACAGTACATGTACATTTACTATATTTTATTTCTCTCTCTCTCTCTCTCTCTCTCTCTCTCTCTCTCTCACACACACACACACACACACACACACACACACACACACACACACACACACACACACACACACACACACACACATACATTCGTATCTTTGGGATTGGTCTCTCTCATTGTGTTGGTGTGGTTGTTTTACAGAGATAGGGGGACTGAGGCAGAACTTTTCTTATTGTCAGCCATGTCACTCTACATTTGCAGGGACTGACCCGGTTTTGTTTTCCATATTAAAAAAAAAATGGAAAGATGGATGTGCGTCAGAAATGAGATTGAATATTAAGTTTTAAGCAAAGGAAAGAAAAGGATTGAGTTTGTGATGCTAGCGGGGATTGAGGTGGGAGAAGCCGTGAAGAGAAAAAGAAGGTGGATTGGGGAACGCAAACTCGAACAAAAATTGAGGAACGCCATTCTGTTTTTGCAACCACTCCACTTCGCAGAATCATTTCTTCATCGATTATACACCAGCTCTTGACTTTAGAGAGGCAACCCCAATTTCTTCTTACTTGATTTAGTAGAAGGAAGAAGAAAAATGCCTGGAATACTGTCTTCATTCCCTACCTTCTCCATCTTCTCCACTTTCTCAGTAGTTGTTCTTTCTTTCCTGCTTTTTACATTTAGTCAAGTTTTGACTAAATGTTTTAACGTAGAGGGTCGTGGTGTATGTGTGTTATATGTTATGTTATATGAAGTCTTATATCGCGCGCGTATCTCCAGACTCGGACTCAAGGCGCAGGGATCTATTTATGCCGTGTGAGATGGAATTTTTTACACAATACATCACGCATTCACATCGACCAGCAGATCGCAGCCATTTCGGCGCATATCCTACTTTTCACGTTTTATTCCAAGTCACACGGGTATTTTGGTGGACATTTTTTATCTATGCCTATACAATTTTGCCAGGAAAGACCCTTTTGTCAATCGTGGGATCTTTAACGTGCACACCCCAATGTAGTGTACACGAAGGGACCTCGGATTTGCGTCTCATCCGAAAGACTAGCACTTGAACCCACCACCTAGGTTAGGAAAGGGGGGGAGAAAATTGCTAACGCCCTGACCCAGGGTCGAACTCGCAACCTCTCGCTTCCGAGCGCAAGTGCGTTACCCAGTGTGTGTGTGTGTGTGTGTGTGTGTGTGTGTGTGTGTGTGTGTGTGTGTGTCTGTGTGTGTATGTGTGTGTGTGTGTGTGTGTGTAGAGCGATTCAGAGAAAACTACTGGACCGATCTTCATGAAACTTGACATGAGAGATCCTGAGTATGGTATCTCCAGACGTTTTTTTCATTTTTTTATTATAAATAGCTTTGATGACGTCATATCCGGCTTTTCGTGAAAGTTGAGGCGGCACTGTCACGCTCTCATTTTTCAACCAAATTGGTTGAAATTTTGGTCAAGTAATCTTCGACGAAGCCCGGACTTTGGTATTGCATTTCAGCTTGGAGGCTTAAAAATTAATTAATGAGTTTGCTCATTAAAGTTGTCATTAAAATCGATTTTTCGCAGATTTAAAATTGATTGCATCGTATTCTTCATCATATTCTGAATCTAAAAATATATACATATGTCATGTTTACTCTTAAAATGTGATCACAATTAACGAAAATAGATTAATTAGTCTTACGATAAAAATTTAAGAAATCGATCCAAAAATAATTTCATCTTATTCTTTATCATTTCCTGATTCCAAAAACATTATAGATATGATAGGTTGTATTCAAAACAAGCTCCGAAAGTTAACAAGAATACAGAAAAGCGCGCTTTCCTGCTAAGCACAATACGCTACCGCGCTATTCTGGCGTGTTAATTTCACTGCGTTTTGCACGTGGAAGGTGAGCGATTTCCTTCTCGCGGGGATTGACGAAGCTGTACTGTCTTGGTGAAAAACTACAGTGCGTTCAGTTTCATTCCGTGAGTTCGACAGCTTGACTAAATGTAGTAATTTCGCCTTACGCGACTTGTTGGTTTGTCTGTTAGCGTCCTCATTTCTGCCGGAGTGTGTGTGTGTGTGTGTACGTGCGTGTTTGTGTGTGTGTGTATGTGGGTGTGTGTATGTGGGTGTCTGTTTGTCAGTCTGCATGTTTTAGTTTGCGTCTTTCGTCTGTGTGTGTCTTCGATTGTCTCGGTTTCGGTCTCTCTCTCTCTCTCTCTCTCTCTCTCTCTCTCTCTCTCTCTCTCTCTCTCTCTCTCTCTCTCTCTATCTATCTATCCCCCTTGTACAAACACAACAGTGTGGTTTACAATAAAAATTCTGAGTTCTGAGTTCTCTCTATCTATCTATCTAAGTCTATCCCGGTCTATCCCGCTCTAATATCTCTTCGTAATTATCTACTCGTCATTCCGAGTCGCGGCTGAACCGGAGATTTAAGAGAAGTTTGAAACTGGCCGCGCGCGTTGTTCGCGGTTTTCAACGACGTTGCAGCGACAGCAGTAACAGCATCACCATCAGCGGCACAACAACGACTCAGTGCCACGGCTGCTTTGGCCGCAAGACATTGTCACTATGGCGCGCGGCCATATTTAGCTGTTTTGGTTGATCTCATTGGCTCACGACTGTTTGTTGGGAAACTGACATGGCCATGGGCGTGTGCATTCTTGACACCAGTGCGAAATTACTACATGTATCAATATATGAATGACCGGGGTGAATTTAAAAAAAAAAAAATTTTTTATGAAAGAGATCAATAATGATGTTAACATTATTTTTCAAGAAGGTTTACCAAGTTGGAGCGATAGTATCTGCGCATGCCCATTTATTGATGACCGGAAGTGACGTTTCTAGCTTTGAAATTATATAGGTTGTTGCATCAGATACCTAAAAATCAAAATTGTTCTTATGATGAGTGTTGTTATTTTTAAGGCTGGGGAAAATAGGTGATAGTTTCACGTGTATATTTGTCCATGGCAGGATAACTGACATCCCCTAGCTGCTGTTGTCCGCCAGCGGAAAAAGTTCTCAAAGAAAACGATGCGTTAGCAATCAACTCTATTTTGAGTGTTGAACAAGGTTTAACTTGAACAAGACTAGACTTGAAAAAATTCACAGAGAGAGAGAAAGAAAGAAAGAAAGAAAGAACGAAAGAAAAAAAGAAAGAAAGAAAGAAAGAGTAGGGGGGTGGGGTGAAAAGTAAAGTTGCATACGGAGAGGGTGTGTTAAAAGCGAGTAGGTTTCTTATTATTTTAGCAAGTGTACTTATTATTAGTGTTCAGACCATTGTATTGCCCCGTTGAAGATGAAACGCATTAGATACCATGTCACGCCGGATAGATTGGGAAATAAGAGATTGGGAAAGTGCTCTTTTCAAAAAGTGTAAGGATGGTATTTTCTTTTTTTACTCTCTCTCTCTCTCTCTCTCTCTCTCTCTCTCTCTCTCTCTCTCTCTCTCTCTCCCTCTCTCTCTCCGTTGCACGCTCGCTCGCTTACACGCCCAAGACAAAAACGAAGAGTCACGCTTTCAAGGTCACAGGCCCGCCAATCATCTATTTTCTTAATTCCATTGTGTTCGAGGCATACATCCGCTTGTCCTCATTTTGAACAAAAGGCTCATCAATATTGCTCATATTGATCTTTTTTTGAAGAAAAGACTCATCAATATTACTCATGTTGATCTTGGCTTTTACCTTTCAAGTGAAGGCCCATTTATATCGTGTTGGTGAAGGCTGCCTTGTTTGGTCAGTACTTCAGTCACTGCTGCTATTGATAGGGGATGGGGCGGTGAGACTGTTCTTGTCGTTTTGGGTGAGAGAGAGAGAGAGATGGTGTGTGTGCGTTTGTGAATGAACAGCTAACATGACTTCCTCATTGACTGACTTCTATTAACTCGTTTCTGGGCGGGGATGTAGCTCAGTCGGTAGCGCGCTGGATTTGTATCCAGTTGGCCGCTGTCAGCGTGAGTTCGTCCCACAGAGATATAGAATAGAGCCACCACCTATATCTCTGTGGTTCGTCCCCACGTTCGGCGAGAGATTTATTTCTTAGAGTCAACTTTGTGTGCAGACTCTCCTCGGTGTCCGAACACCCCCGTGTGTACACGCAAGCACAAGACCAAGTGCGCACGAAAAAGATCCTGTAATCCATGTCAGAGTTCGGTGGGTTATAGAAACACGAAAATACCCAGCATGCTTCCTCCGAAAACGGCGTATGGCTGCCTAAATGGCGGGGTAAAAAAACGGTAATACACGTAAAATTCCACTCGTGCAAAAAACACGAGTGTACGTGGGAGTTTCAGCCCACGAACGCAGAAGAAGAAGAACTCGTTTCTATCCTCTCTCTCTTTGTGTATGACTTGTTTTCATATAACGCGAATGGTCAAGCCTGTTTATGCATCAATCATGCACCTCCACCCCCCCTACCCCCAGAGAGAGAGTCAGACAGACACATAGACAGAGAGTTTCATTTTTGCTTTGCTGAACAGTAACGGATCCGCTTGGTTGAGTACAGATTGCGATACTGCAATTGGATTACTGTTTGCTGAAACTAAGACGGTGTGTCCAGCATTGGGTCGGTCACAATCAAAAAGGGAAACAAGAGCAAAACAGAGTAGTCATACGAAGAAGTTCACATCACAACCTTGCAGTCCGTTTAAACCCGCCACCAGCCCTAGTTGTCCACCAGAGACGTGTTTTCTCAGTCTTCGGGTTTCACCCGCTTTGTAAGGTTATTGTCAAGCAATTTGTGGTGGGCGGTGAAGGGAATGTAATGGATTTGTAGTAATGTATAGTTGTTTGTCAGCGCTTTCAACGAAACTTCAATAATGTCTCTGGCGTTTTTCCAATTCCACAGGAGAGAAATGGTTTGTTCAGTGAAAAAAAAATGTGAAGAGTGAGTTTGCTGTACGTGATGAGAAAAGGGAAACGTTTGCAGGCAGCATGGAGTATGGGAGCAGACAGGATGTTTGAGATTTGCGGAGGCATGACTTGAATAGGAGAAGTAGATGACAGAGAAGAGAGAGTATATATGTGTGTGTTTGTATGTTGTTTGGGAGGGGGAAGGGGAGACGAGAGAGAGGGTGAGAAAGAGAAAGAGAGGGGGGAGGGAGATAGAGCGCGAAATAGAGAGGAAGAGAGAGAGAACTCTTTATATATTGGTTGTGTGATAAATAAACCTGCAAAGAACACAGATTTTTACATCCTTTGTATTTCTCTCTATATGAGGCTTCCATATTTATAGCTGACACTCATGTAAAAACAACAACAATACACACACATTAAAAACAAAAACAAGAAAGAAATTAATATGTAAAGCGCTTAGAGAACGTCAAGCGCTGTATAAATCTCCCCATACAAAGTAGGTTCTCAGGCTATTGTTACTTCGTCATTAACGAGCTACTTTTGCCCCAAAACGAGCGCTGACAACCGTACCGCGTTTGAACGAGACAGCGTAAAAGTCAAAACCTTATCAGCTCCTCTTCCCTGATTGACTGTCAGTATAATGCGGCTGCCGTAGCTCGTCGTCAGGTCTCATTGTGATCCTCGCCACCAATTTGAAAGGGGAGCAAAGTCGCCGCAAAGTCAATCCCAGACGTCTTTCGTACTGCCACAGGGGCTGCAGAGAGTTGAGACTTAATTCTTTCAGGTGAAAATTAAACCCTTTCGGGGACCGATAATTGTTTGAGGGAGACGTAGGGAATTGTGATGTGCTCCTGGTTCTGTCTAAATGTCTGTTTGTTTTGTGTAGGGGGAGGGGTCGTTGAACTGTTATGGCAAAGTAAATTCAGACCGTCTGCGACAGGGCCGGACTACCGGGAGGGTTATGGGGGTTGCGCAACCCCCCCCCCCCCCCCCTAGCCTAAACATGTACCTCACTTATTTAAAACATTTTTTATTATTGTTTATTTTATGCCGTTTCATGCCAGGAGCGACCATTTTCCTATCTCAGAATATGACCTACCCATCATCATCCCCCTGGACCACCACTGGCAACCCCCCCCCCCCCCTCCTCTTAGCCTAATCCGGCCCTGTGCGATGCCACAGCCGGACCGCAGACAATTGGGATTTAAAGGATTTAAAGGATTACTCAGACGTTATTCAGGAAAAGCTTCCCTCGCGAAGTTGACCTTAGGAATTCCAAAGGACATTTGCTATGCTCCAATTTAGACGCTTGCAATGATTTACTCGAACACTCTTCGTACCTTTGCTGATTATTTGGATGTGTGTGAAGAGGGCAACGGCTGCTGTCGGTCGATTCTGTGCTTCGTCATATTTTTTCAATGCTGCCGGATATTCATAACGTGCGAATTTAGGTATTCATATCCATATTCTTGCAAATGCGTGCAAGTTTCACCGCTGTCGGTTGCGGCAAGTAGGATGAAGCAAAAACAGTCATGTTGAATAACTGAACGTTCGAACACTGATTTTAAGGCATTGCATGGTGACTTCATTCCAAACCCCAAACTCAAGTGTTTAGCTCTTGGCGACATTTGAGAAAAAATTTGGTGGCGGGGAGTTATTTGAGCAGAAAAAAATCCGTGTCATCCCCGCAAACACCGCATTGACCTAAATTCACTTTGTAATTTTCGTGATCCCAAGTAGCTAAAGTTTGCTCCTGATTGAGCCTCTAAAGTATTGACTAAACAAGCAACTGGATCTAGTCAACGTTGTTAGGGCCGGCGTTAGTGCAGGAGCCCCACTTTGGTGGCATGCTGGCTTCATGGGTTCTAAATGATTTACGGGAAATGTCGGTGAACTGTCAACACAGGGTCAACTGATTCCGGAGGACTTCGTTTTTTTACTCGAAAACCCCATTTAGAAGAATTGCTTTGAGTTGTTTTGAAGGCGCGTGCTGTGGTACTCATTGGAATTGCTTTTTCTGGTAATTTCAGTTGACTTTCGCTGCCGCAGGTCACATAGAGGCAGGACGTAACACTTTCAGCTGAAGCACATTTCTGTAAAACACTTTTTTGTGCACGCACGCACGCACACACACACACACACACACACACACACACACACACACACACACACACGCATTTTCCGAATAAGGCATCATTATATTTCTTTATTTGGCGTTTAACGTCGTTTTCAACCACGAAGGTTATATCGCGACGGACGCTTTTTTTTACGTAAGTTGTGGTTCAAATGTCTCTGGACAACTGTCATCCCCCCCCCCCCCTACCACCACCACCCAGCAGAAAACGAATATGATCGTTAGGAGAATGGCCGATGAAGTAGCATCAGACAGAAAGGCGAAAAAGAGACGACGAGAGAGTAAAAAGCTCAAGACGGAGCAGGGACCTCGGAGATTCGCCCCATGTGATTCAAAGCAAACTCACTTGGCGTGGTGTTTTTCTCCTGTCACGCATATCGCGCATTCGATGCACAAGCCTTCACGCGTCTTGGAGGGGCAGCTAATGGACAGAACCTCTTATTTATTTATGTTTTTTCTTGTTTTTTGTTTTTGTTTTCTTTTCCATGTTTTTCTTCTACTTCTTCTTTCTTTTTCCTTGTTGTGTGTATGTGTGTGTAACTGTATGTATGTGTGTGTGTGTGTGTGTGTGTGTGTGTGTGTGTGTGTGTGTGTGTGTGTGCTCCCGGAAGGATATTTGGGGCATTGGGTCAATAGTGTATCCACATCTTAGCGAGGAAGACAAGCGTGTTATCTTCTGCTCTCCGAAAAATGGACCTCCCAACCCTACCCTCCCCCTGTCCCTCCCCTTGGCCAGGGAAGGAGAAAAAGCGACAGCGCCGGGAGGATAAATAAGAGGCTGGCGTCTCCTCCTTGAGCGGGCGTTGGCAATGAGATTATTACAACGTCTCGCAACCATGGTGCCCCAGGGCTGGAAGGTTGTTGCTGGTCCGTTCTATAGAAGGTTGTTGCTGGTCCGTTCTATAGAAGGTTGTTGCTGGTCCGTTCTATAGAAGGTTGTTGCTGGTCCGTTCTATAGAAGGTTGTTGCTGGTCCGTTCTATAGAAGGTTGTTGCTGGTCCGTTCTATAGAAGGTTGTTGCTGGTCCGTTCTATAGAAGGTTGTTGCTGGTCCGTTCTATAGAAGGTTGTTGCTGGTCCGTTCTATAGAAGGTTATTGCTGGTCCGTTCTATAGAAGGTTATTGCTGGTCCGTTCTATAGAAGGTTGTTGCTGGTCCGTTCTATGGAAGGTTGTTGCTGGTCCGTTCTATAGAAGGTTGTTGCTGGTCCGTTCTATAGAAGGTTGTTGCTGGTCCGTTCTATAGAAGGTTGTTGCTGGTCCGTTCTATAGAAGGTTGTTGCTGGTCCGTTCTATAGAAGGTTGTTGCTGGTCCGTTCTATAGAAGGTTGTTGCTGGTCCGTTCTATAGAAGGTTGACTAGGCGGGGCAGGCATGGAAAGAACGGGTCTTTTGGGTTGATTATGACGTCTCGCAGAGTTCGCCTGCCTCAGAGTCTACAACCACGCTGCTACTATCTTTGATGCTAGCAAAAAAACTGAACTCAAAACCTGACTAAGTTTTGTCGAAGGACAGCAACTTTATTTGTTTCTCGATCATTTCTCGAATTCCATTTCACGGGTTGATTAGAAAACCACCTGATTTGGGTCGAGTACACCTGGGGTAACTGGGAGAGGATTCTTTTTTTGCCCTAACAAAATGAACTTGGTCAACACTGTTGGCGGGCTCAGCAAAACCACCCGGCGATTTTTGTGGAGAGAGAAGGGGATAAGACGTCGATCGTTTCAACACCTCGGGAGACAAAAATCAACACGAGATTGTCAGTTTCTATCAGTTCGGAGGAGAGTACATTGACTTCCCAGCTGTTGTTGGAGAGGCTGTATCCTGTTCTTGGCTGCCAAAGAACGCAGACGTCTTGATTGGGGGGGAGCGGGTTTTGTGGGCAAGGGGGGGGGATGCGAGCAGGTACACTATATTACGATACAATGCTATACAATGCAATTCAATTTCCTTTCAATGCAGCTCATTACAATGTCATTATCCGAATGTGACACATACCAACATTTGGTTTTAAGACAAAGGTTACATCACGTAAAATTGATAGCTTAGTATCCATATACCTATAGCTTAGTATTCATATACCTTCACTCCAAACATGTTATCGCTCACTGCAACAACAACAACAAAATCAATATAATCACAAATTCAGAACATATTTAAGACTCATACTAAAACACTCCCTTCAAACGCGCAGATCTACACACACACATTCGAATCCACTTTCACACTCGTCCACACACACCCACACACGCACAAACATAAACACATACGATACTGTCCGTGTCGAACTTGTCTATCACGACCGCCCAAGGGACCAACCAAAAGTGGTCATCATAAACAGGTGGTCGCAATGGAAAGGGAAATTATATAGGGAATAACTCAGTCGGTTTATCTTAAGTGTGGTCGTTATTAAGAGGTGGTCGCCAGGTTAGGTTCCACAGTACAATGAAATACCATAGACATTTCTACAATACAATGCAGGCTTTTTGCAGTTTTTATTTTCCCCGTTTGCACGCAGTCCAGTATTGCTAAGCAGAAGTAACGTGTACCTATTTTGACAAAAGCACAGCAAGTCGATCTGATCTGATCTGATTTGGAAGATTCAAGAATTTTTTTCATGTTCTGCTCTGTTTTACGGAAGCCGAGCAACAATCACGGTCTGTCAGTCAGACGTGGAATTAATTTCTCCTTGACACGGCTTACTGGGGATTCTTTCTGTTGTGTTCTTTGACATTTTGCAGCCCTTCCTCTCACCTCGCTCCGTCTCTGTCACTGTCTCTGTTTCTGTCTCTGTCTATCTGTCTGTCTGCCTGCCTGCCTACCTACCTCTGTCTGTCTGTCTGTCTGTCTGTCTCTGTCTCTCTCTCTATCTCTCTCTCTCTCTCTCTCTCTCTCTCTCTCTCTCTCTCTCTCTCTCTCTCTCTCTCTCTCTCGCTCGCGTGCTAATTCAGTTATGACACACGTTAACCGAGAAGTAATGGAACAGAAAATTCGATTCAACTTGTCAATTAAGAAACAATACAAAAGCAGGAAAGGGGATCAATGCTTTCCTCTTTTAGACAAAGAATGAAACATGAAGTCCCAAAACAGACGAGTTAAAACTTTATGAACATTTCTAAAAGGGAAATCTTTGACATGCCAATCAATAATGCGGCTTTGAACTTTTAAATTCTCTCTCTCTCTCTGTCTCTGTCTCTGTCTCTGTCTCTCTCTGTCTCTGTCTCTCTCTCTCTCTCTCTTTCTCTGTCTCTCTCTCTCTCGCTCTCTCTCTCTCTCTCTCTCTCTTTCACACACACTGACACACACCCACCCACACACACACACACACACACACACACACACACACACACACACACACACACATACACACACACACACACTAACACACAACTTACTTTGGGAAGAGAGTTGAGACAAACAGAGATAGACACATTAAGTAAGCTGCTTCTTTATTACGAGTTGCCAGTCGCACCGCAAACCTTCCACTTGACTGCATTGATTATGACACTTCCGGGCATGCGCATCTCAACTGTTCCGGAGTTTTACCGGAATCTACCGAAATGGAATCCAAGCCGGTCACTTATGTAGCAGGGAATTCCAAACTTCCTGTTAATGTGATTTGCTTGGGGGTTCTGCAGTCATGCAAGTGACGACTGAGCAGCGCCACTGGCAAGAGATGTATTTCGAAAATGACTGTCCACAAGTGAATCATATAACACAAGTAAATGATAGACCTGTGCCCCGTCGGGGTTTTCGGGGCTGTGAAAGAGTTGTAACACTACGTACCCTGCTTCTCAGCTCATCTCCGATCTCCGAAGACAGAAAGGATAAAACAAGTCGCGTAAGGCGAAAATACAACATTTAGTCAAGTAGCTGTCGAACTCACAGAATGAAACTGAACGCAATGCAACGCAGCAAGACCGTATACTCGTAGCATCGTCAGTCCACCGCGCACGGCAAAGGCAGTGAAATTGACAAGAAGAGCGTGGTAGTACTTGCGCTGAGAAGGATAGCACGCTTTTCTGTACCTCTCTTTGTTTTAACTTTCTGAGCGTGTTTTTAATCCAAACATATCATATCTATATGTTTTTGGAATCAGGAACCGACAAGGAATAAGATGAAAGTGTTTTTAAATTGATTTCAAAAATTTAATTTTGATAATAATTTTTATATATTTAATTTTCAGAGCTTGTTTTTAATCCGAATATAACATATTTATATGTTTTTGGAATCAGCAAATGATGGAGAATAAGATGAACGTAAATTTGGATCGTTTTAGAATTTTTTTTTTATTTTTTTTTTACAATTTTCAGATTTTTAATGACCAAAGTCATTAATTAATTTTTAAGCCACCAAGCTGAAATGCAATACCGAAGTCCGGGCTTCGTCGAAGACTACTTGACCAAAATTTCAACCAATTTGGTTGAAAAATGAGAGCGTGACAGTGCCGCCTCAACTTTCACGAAAAGCCGGATATGACGTCATCAAAGACATTTATCAAAAAAATGAAAAAAACGTTCGGGGATATCATACCCAGGAACTCTCATGTCAAATTTCATAAAGATCGGTCCAGTAGTTTGGTCTGAATCGCTCTACACGCACGCACACACGCACACACACACATACACCACGACCCTCGTTTCGATTCCCCCTCGATGTTAAAACATTTAGTCAAAACTTGACTAAATGTAAAAAGAAATGAAGGAATAAAGAAGGAAAGGCGCAAGCGTTCGAACGAGTCAAATTTCACTCGTGTTTTTCACGCAGTGTATCGATCCATGTGACAGGCATACATTCGAAAGAAAAGACAAGCAATTCAAGAGACCGACGAGAACTAATCAGTCCTACGACGACCGCTGGCTATTCCTGAATCTGTAGGGTTCGTGGAACTCCGACGAGGGTGCCACGTTGTTGAGGAGGGAAATCATGGATATGACTGTTATGACTCAGAATAGCTCGGTGCATTTCACTCTGGAATGAGTCCCTCGAAATCGGCGTATGCTGCCTGAATGGCGGGGTTTAAACGGTCATACACGTAAAAACCCACGCATGCAAAAAACATGAGTGAACGTGGGAGTTTCAGCCCATGACCGAAGAAGAAGAAGACTCTGGAATAAGGATGCAATGTTGCTTGCATGCATACAACTGAGGCGCCTTGGCCGTGACGGTTCCTAAGCTAAACACTGTACATGTATATAGTACTGCACTGACACGCACTGCCTACGGTACAGTAAACATTGTCACTCCCTTCACCTCTTTTATTACACCTTTAGTCTTGGGACTACCGGGGAAATCCTGATTCTTTCTGGTGTCTGCCAGAACTATTGCTAAGCGCTGTCAGTTACAAGCCGCTTTCCGCACACTCAGCGGACATTAAGATGACAGTTGCAGAGTCTGCTGACGCTCGGAGGTAACTCCCGGAGAAAAATCAATGACTGTACTACTATCAACCTCCCGACCTCCGGCTCCTATCCGTTTCATTTTCATTACTTTATTGTCCCATCGCTGGGAAATTCGGGTCGCTTCCTCCCAGTGGAAAGCTAGCAGCAACGGAGTCGCGCTACCCAAGTGTCTGCGTGTTTAGGTGTATTCAGCCACCTGCACTTATGGCAGAATGACCAAGGTCTTTTAGGTGCCATTGTGATGACACGGGGGTGGGACATGGCTTCCGTCTCTGGGTCTGCACATAAAGTTGACCCGTGTCCGTCCCGGCCCGAATTCGAACCTGCGACTTTTCGATCACAAGTCCAGTGCTCTACCAACTGAGCTACCGGGCCCCCCGGGACACGAAGACGGTACATGCATCGGCTGAGCCGGTCGGTAAATACTTTGACACCCCTTTGAACAGCGCGAAAGTTTCAGCTCAGCTCCTGTGGTGACACCTGTCAGACCAATGCCTGCAGAAGCGGAATGTACAAATCTACAAATAAAGCCTAGGTATCTCCGTCAGGTTTGGTTGACACAGTTGTATGGCGGGTAAAACCAGAACAAATTCGTCGGTGTCAAGAGGTGTAGAGTACGCTCAAAGATGGCTTCCAGGTTTTGAAAGTTTCTAGAGATTCAAGATTACATCTGAGACTTTGGACCAAACTTGGACAGTTTAACACAAGACATGTGCATTACGATTAAAACAAAGTATTTACTCGTATGAATATCAAAAGGAGATGATCGTCTGTGACACGTTTGAGAAATTCGTAACTTTGGTCATAGTTGTTCTCTCCCGGTCTTCTACGTCGCGGTTTTGTCTTCATTCTCTCCACAACAAACCCCACCCGGCCACCCCTCCATATTCCTCTTTTACTCCCCTGAAGAACTGCAGTATTACAGCCGCCCAGCCGCCGCCTCCCCCCCCCTCCCCCCCACACACACACGTGCCTTTCCTAGACCGCCAAAACTTAAAGTGAAAAGCAATATCCGACACCTCAGTTCTGACTGCACTGATTAAAGTGCCTGGGGTTTAAGAGGGGTTCGCAGCCAGATGCTTACAGGACTTAATGGAGTCATTTGGATGCTCGGCCAGTGACACCGCTAGAGAATTGGGGAGGTTGTTTTAGGGGGGTGAATAAACCCCTGTCGTTGGTCCTTGGAGAGCTGGGGCAGTTATTGGCTTGCTGCTGTCTCTTGGTCCTGTCTCTCTTGGACTAAGTGGCCTCAGACGTCCTTGGTCAAACTGAGCGTGTTTGCATGGTTGAAGTACTATAACATACATTTCACTACAAAAAAAGAACGTCGTTTGGCGTCGGCAGTAGGAAAACAAGAGGCGAAGCCTTCAAGGCTCACGTAAGAAATCGACAAACAGTAACACAAACTCAATCACTCCGTCACACATACACACAGTAACACACACACACACACACACACACACACACACACACACACACACACACACACACACACACACACACACACACACACACACACACACACACACACACACACACAGTAAGCAAGGTGAAACTGTGCAAGAAAGCGAGACCCTGGATCTGCCAATTAGTCTCGGCCCGCTCACAATAACAATGACCGAGACTTTCAGTAATTCCTTTGCGTGACGTCTAACCCTCTTACGTCATAATGTGACGTCTTCAAATGGTTTCTATCACACACGTCAAACACTTTTGACCGAGACGTAATCTTCTTATGCGAGCTTTATCCATAGACTCGGAAATGTTAAAGTTTCTATCACACACACACGCACGCACGCACGCACGCACGCACGCACAGACAGACAAAGTTTATCATCGCATAGGCTACACTTACGTGAGCCAAAAACCCGCCTCAACTTCAGACCGCCGAAAAACGTTGCCGTCATTTCGACAGAGCTGTCATTTTTTCATGGTTGAGGAAAAGTGGAGCTTTTAGGTAGTCCGGAACAATAGGTCTGCAAGTGTGCCGACGCACATTTGCATCACACCCTCTCAGGCGCAAACTTCGTACACAAGGAAGAGATATAGAAGTTTGTGATACATGTATATTCAAAATAATATGTTATTTGTGGATGCGAATCCCTACTCAGCTTCGTATAATTCGGGACCTCGATCAGAATTATCTGCAACATCGTATTTCTGTAACGCTAAGACGTACTATAACTGTCGGTCATGACATGAAAGCAGACCATTTGAAATCCGAAATGTGAACATTATGGCCTGCACTTTTGAAGTGACTGTGTCGAGTCGTTACTCTAGTTTCTTGCAGCTGAATTCCATGTTGCTGGAAACTTCAAATTATTTTACTGGAGAGAGTGTCTGTCGGTGCTGGATTTTCAGCCAGATCCTGTACCAGTTTCTCTGCCGTGAAAACGCGCGCGCGCGCACGCCTGTTACAGTACTACCTGGTTGGCCAGTACTATCTGCACGCCGCACAGTCTTTTTCTTTCTACCCCTCCCCACCCCCCTCTTTGACGAAGAGAACGAACGAAGGAACGAACGAACAAACTTTATTACTCGGAAAAGAAGAGCTAGCCGTTTCTGCCGCGACGAAACTAGTTAACAAAGGAAAGGACAATTCAGAGTTCATTAGCAGTGAACTCCAGTCGGGGTCAAATTTTCAAACTCTCTTCAATAAGGATGTGAAATTCGTGGGGAAATAAAGTTCAGCCGTGACATCGTTATTTGTGAGATCCTTTGGCATTTCTATATTAGCCAAGGAGGGCCATGTGATGGCTTTGTCTGCGTGACAAGTGGAGGGTGTGGAATACTAGCGGTGACCGAGAGGATAGA
The DNA here is from genome assembly GCF_037325665.1 of Littorina saxatilis. Taxonomy (NCBI): domain Eukaryota; kingdom Metazoa; phylum Mollusca; class Gastropoda; order Littorinimorpha; family Littorinidae; genus Littorina; species Littorina saxatilis. Next base: position 22,360,893 of record NC_090253.1, on the reverse strand, counting down.
ATTGAAGATGGGAAAATAATAGCCTGGCAGCTGCCATGGGCCCACCAAGGTCAAGCCAAAAAAGGTTTTGAACAGTAAAGGCAAATGTTGTATGATGTTGGAGTGTGGTTGCGCCAAAGTTCACATTGCCCCAGTTTCCTAGAACTCAGGTCAGGGATTGTCTATCCCTCTTTAGTTGTCATCCAATCACCGCTGTGGAGGATTTGGTAATGAAGCGTTCTAACAGGATTAGTTTCTTCACTGGCATACGTAAAGACCGTGTGTCATGTCATCTTTCCTTCCTAAAGGCTGAAGCCATGTTAATCTGGTTGTACATCAGAATTGAAAGAAGTTTCTGTTGAAGAGTTGCAGTTTCTCAGCTAAAGCTAGGTGTACTGTATTGTACATGTACATTAAATGTGATTAATACAGTTACGGTGAATATGGATAAAGCAATTATTTTTTTGAATAAAAATAGGAGAAACTAATTAATAGGAACTTGTCTTGCCTTGCCTTGCAAAGTATCACTGGGTTACCCCCAATGACCTGCGCTAGAACTCAGTGATTGTCTCCTCCTTGTCGGGGTCACCCAATCACCGTGGACGATGGATCGTTAATGAAGCGTTGTAACAGGATCATTTTCTTCGCTGGCCTGCAGGAAGACACGGTGTCGTGTCATCCCCCTTTCCTGCAGGCTGAAGCTCTGTTAATCTGGTTTTATACCAGACTTTTCCCGTAACGACGTTAAAGGCCTGGTGGCAGGAATACACCATGGGGTGTGGGTATGGGGAAGGGTAGGGGTGGGGTGGGGGGGAGTAAGGGCGTTGTCCTTCTCGTAGAAACGGTCGTGTACGCCATCTTGGTAGATCTGCCCAGGGTGTATACAGGTGATAAGAGCATTCATCCACTGGGCCACATACCAAAAATCATCAATCTGGCTGCTTCCTTTTTTGTGTGGAATTAATTTCGTAAGTGACACAAATGTTACATCTGGTAAACTAAATCATCAACAACTTCTTCTTCTTCTTCGTTCATGGGCTTAGACTCCCACGTACACTCGTGTTTTTGCACGAGTGGAATTGTGCGTGTATGACCGTTTTTACCCCGCCATTTAGGCAGCCTGACGCCGCTTTGGGAGGAAGCATGCTGGGTATTTTCGTGTTTCTATAACCCACCGAACTCTGACATGGATTACAGGATCTTTTCCGTGCGCACTTGGTCTTGTGCTTGCGTGTACACACGAAGGGGGATAAGCCACTAGCAGGTCTGCACATAAGTTGACCTGGGAGATCGGAAAAATCTCCACACTTAATTAACACTTTCGTGACGGGAGGCGACTATATTAGTAATAACGCTGCAACGCCCACGGACGGGAAGCGACTATTTTAGTATTAGACATACAAGGTACACGACTCGTGATTGCTTCCCGGTTTTTGAAGCTTGCAGTAAATTGAGTTGTTTCCCTTGATACACGTGGTTTTCTCTTCCGGCTTGATCAAATTAATGCAGATTTGCGTGGTGTTTTCGAACAAAAAAAATGAATCGAAGGCGAGCCTTGTCACGGGAGGAGATTCTCCGGATGTTGGATCTTGAGGATCCTGTAGATCATGATACATCGTGTCGTTTTAGCCTCAAGAAAGCGATAATAGCAGTGATATTGAGGAAGAAACAGTCCCGTTGTTGCTAGTACGAGTCGGCAACTACACGTGGTAGGGGGTGATACTGCTAGACGAACATGTATCTCGGAATCGTGCAGGAGCTATGGGGGCGTGGCAGCACTGATAACAATGGATGGCTGGAGCCTTCAAATCCTTTTGGAATTGTTCATAGGTGGACAGTTGGTACTTTGTTGTGAAAATGTGACTTATATTCAATATGGATTACCTAGACATCATTTGGTGAGTGTTACAGTTTTGTTTCATTTGAGTCAGGATGCTGTGAGTGAATGCGTGATTTGCTTGTTTTTTTCTTTGTACTGTCTCCTTATTTCTGTGTACAATGTTAACAATATTTCAGCTAATTCATAGGTTTTACACCTTGTTTGGTTATAACATTATTAATAATACTTTCTGTTAAAAAATAACTTTTAAAAAAAGCAGTGGAAAATAAAACACACACAAAAAAACGTTAAAAAACACAAATTATCCCCCTTTCACCCCCCTTTCACCCCCCTTTGCTAAAACAAATCGCGTGACAAACTTATAAATAGCACGACTGAACGGGGCATCCATTTTTGAATTAGTACACAAAATTTGGTGGTGATTGGACTTAATTCAAGCTTGCTAGACAGATTTCTTTACAGTTACTGATTTTTGGGAAGTTTCTTGGTGGCAAGCTTGGGCAGGCAGGACGTTAACGCCGTGGCAGTGCTAGTCACAATAGTGTTAACCCACCACTGAGGCAGCCGCGGCCGGGATTCGAACCCTCGACCTTCCGATTAAGAGGCCGACGTCTTACCACCACGCCACAGCCCCCGTCATCAACAACTAAAGTGCCACACTACTGCACAGAATGAAGCCATGCCATTACTTATTTTGCCATGTGTCCAAATTCAAACGCAGTCAAATTTAAACATTTATTTGAATTAACAAAAAAAACAAAAGTTGTTGAATTTGATATATTTTATTAAGAATATTTTGAAAGAGTTCTGATTATTTGTTCACGTTTTTTATTAAACAAAAAACGAAAACAGAAACAAATACAGTCCTGTTAAAAAATGTATGATTACAATTATTTAGTTATGAATTTAAGCTTGTGTGTTGTGTCTCATTATTACATATCTTTTTTGTCGTGTTTATTGCAGTATTCAAATACTTGGTTGGTCTGACATATCCACTTTCTACCCCACCTATGTTGACCAAGTTTTTTTTTAGCCGAGACCAGCTGTGTTGCAGCAGGTTACTCAGAATAGTAGTAACTGTGTAGCAACTTTGTATCAACACGCTGGAATGTAGGTGTTAGATCGACGTAACAGGAAGTGACTGAAGCTAACAGTCTGAGTGGGTATATCCGTGCCTGGTCAGGTAGAGCCATATGAGTGGGTACGGATATATCCGTACCTGGGAGACATGGAGTTAAATTTAGGAACACTCAAAAGCCCTAGGATTGATTTAAGCATAAAACGGATTTAAACACGTCCAACTAACTTTGATATAAGAATCTATTTGTGCGTTTTTTCTCTGTCGGTATGTTGGTGTCAGTATTGATTACAGTAATAAACAAGTCGCGTAAGGCGAAAATACAACATTTAGTCAAGTAGCTGTCGAACTCACAGAATGAAACTGAACGCAATGCAACGCAGCAAGACCGTATACTCGTAGCATCGTCAGTCCACCGCTCATAGCAAAGGCAGTGAAATTGACAAGAAGAGCGGGGTAGTAGTTGTGCTGAGAAGGATAGCACGCTTTTCTGTACCTCTCTTCGTTTTAACTTTCTGAGCGTGTTTTTAATCCAAACATATCATATCTATATGTTTTTGGAATCAGGAACCGACAAGGAATAAGATGAAAGTGTTTTTAAATTGATTTTGACAATTTAATTTTGATCATAATTTTTATATTTTTAATTTTCAGAGCTTGTTTTTAATCCAAATATAACATATTTATATGTTTTTGGAATCAGAAAATGATGGAGAATAAGATGAACGTAAATTTGGATCGTTTTATAAAAAAAATATTTTTTTTACAATTTTCAGATTTTTAATGACCAAAGTCATTAATTAATTTTTAAGCCACCAAGCTGAAATGCAATACCGAAGTCCGGGCTTCGTCGGAGATTACTTGACCAAAATTTCAACCAATTTGGTTGAAAAATGAGAGCGTGACAGTGCCGCCTCAACTTTCACAAAAAGCCGGATATGACGTCATCAAAGACATTTATCAAAAAAATTAAAAAAAGTCTGAGGATATCATACCCAGGAACTCTCATGTCAAATTTCATAAAGATCGGTCCAGTAGTTTAGTCTGAATCGCTCTACACACACACACACACACACACAGACAGACAGACACACACACACACACACACACACACACACACACACACACACACACACACAAAACTTGACTAAATGTAAAAAAAAGTATGGCTTACGGCAGGGGTCTTTATTTAGAATACTAAAGCCGACAGGATATAGGAACATTTTTGTCTGAGGCGGGAGAATGCCAGTGAGGGCGGAAGAGGGGGGGGGGGGGGGGGGGGGGGGGGGGGGGGGGGGGGGGAGGGGGGGTGGCGCTGGTGCTTAGACAATTATATTTGTTTAAAAAAAACCCAATTTCTCAGATTTCATGGAAACCGGGAAAAGCTTTGGCTAAAAATGGAATATCTAATCCACATCTAATCTCGTCTGCGGTATTAATCAGAATATGAAGGTGCTATGTTGAAGATTAAATTACAAAGTGAAAGAGGCGCTCAGAACACAAGACAACAGTGTCATGGATTTATGCAGAACCAATCTCCTGGCGACAGAAACTTGAGAGCAACAAGTATTGAATTCAACCAGAGACTCTCATTTGGTTGAAACTTAACCTTGTTTTTGTGTGTCGTTGGACTGATTTGGTTTCCTTACATCTTCATCCTCGAGCAGCCTTCCCGTTCCCTCCCCGATGTAAGCCTCTGACGCTGTCAGTAGTCTGGTTCCCCCCGCGGGTTAGGGGGAAGAATTTACCCGATGCTCCCCAGCATGTCGTAAGAGGCGACTAACGGATTCTGTTTCTCCTTTTACCCTTGTTCAGTGTTTCTTGTATAGAATATAGTCAATGTTTGTAAAGATTTTAGTCAAGCAGTATGTAAGAAATGTAAAGTCCTTTGTACTGGAAACTTGCATTCTCCCAGTAAGGTAATATATTGTACTATACTACGTTGCAAGCCCCTGGAGCAATTTTTTGATTAGTGCTTTTGTGAACAAGAAACAATTAACAAGTGGCTCTATCCCATCTCCCCCCCTTTCCCCGTCGCGATATAACCTTCGTGGTTGAAAACGACGTTAAACACCAAATAAAGAAAGAAAGTAGTCTGGTGCCTACTGTGTGTGTGTGTGTGTGTGAGAGATAGTGTGTGCGTACATGTCTGTGTGTGTGTGTGTGTGAGAGAGAGAGAGAGAGAGAGAGAGAGAGAGAGAGAGAGAGAGAGAGAGAGAGAGAGAGAGAGAGAGAGAGAGAGAGATCCAATGACAAAAACAAACATTCTTTGTTGTACGAGGGAAATACAATTAGTAGTCATCTGCTGTTTCACACTTGATGTGGCCCTCGCCCTAAAGATGGATTCATCTATCATGGCTAAATAATAAAAGAAGGTTTCTTATGTGGTTGAGAGATGAGACCAGAGACAGAGAAACAAAGACAGAAGGGGGGGGGGGGGGGACAACTCACGAATGCTCTGTATAATTTTTATGTCATGCTTTTATAGGTCATGATTTCTATTCCTGTCGAGTGCGTCACGTCAGATCCGATGCCAAACAAGCACATTTCCCTTGAAAGCTATCGAGTCTAGGGCATACAACTCTCCTCATTGCTTCCTATTGTCTCTTGTGTGGCGTTTTATTTCTCTTCTGTCTGCATACTTACGTGCGTTGCAGTCACCCTCCATTCAATTAGGGAAAATCCATATTCACTTTTTGCAAGTCGGCTGCTGCTGCATTTATTTTAAAGGAATCTTACTGACGCATTCAGGCATAACCAGTCCTTGTAATCTATGGCAATCATCTTCAGATAGGAGAGAGAGAGAGAGAGAGAGAGAGAGAGAGAGAGAGAGAGAGAGAGAGAGAGAGAGAGAGAGAGAGAGAGAGAGAGAGGGTGGGTGGGGGGGGGGGGTTGGGGACTGAAAGTTTGTTACTGTTTATATCTTTGAGCGCAAACGGGAGGGATGAAATGATTTTCTTGCAAAGTTTCCAAGTGTGCGTGCATGTGTGTGTTTGTTTGTGCGTGCGTACGTGCGCACGTGTGTGTGTGTGTGTGGTTTATTCTGAAAATTCAGTTGTTCCTGTTATCAGAGATTGACTGACAACAACGACATGTAATAATATACTGTGTTGACCAGAAGACATCACATATTACTTAGCAGCAAGGTTTGTGTGTCATGGAATATAGCTGATGCGACTTTTCCTGTATTCAATGTCGCAGGCAATACATGTATTTATACATGGTTTATTATGCCATTCCCATAATCCCTGATTGCATGGATTGAGCGCAACGCGGCATGCACTTATTATTTCACCAGATGAGGTATTAACCTAGTCAGCAGCAAGGTTTCTGGGGCAGTAAATGTTGCTGATACGATTTAATCAGTATTCATTGTCGTAGGCAATGCACGTATTTTCTGGGTGGTTTATACAATTTCCATAATTACTTCCTGATTTAATGCATTGAGTGTAAAGCGTAATACTGTGTTGACCTTATGATATAGGCTACTACTTAAATAGTTAGCAGTAAGGTTTATCGGTCAGTAAATAGATACTACTTAATATATGATCAGCAGTAAGGTTTAGCTGTCAGTGAATAGAGCTGACGGGACTTATTGAATATTTAGCGTTGAAGGCAACTCAATACACGTACTTTCTGGATGGTTTTTGTCATTTCCATGAATTATGTCCTGATTTCACGGAATGACTGTAACACATACACTGTAGGCCCTATTGGCCAGATAGATGATGTACTCGTTAGCTGCGATGTTTATAGGTCAATGAATATCGCTGATGGGACTTATTCGGCTGTACTGTGTCGTGCTATGTTGAGTTGGCGTGATGAGTAATACTTCTGATAGGATCTGGATCGTGGACTGCAAAGGAATTAGTGTTTTCTCAGCGCATTATGGGGTCTCTCAGTTCTTTGTGTTGTCGGTGGTACGTGGAATGGATAGAAGTGCTCTCTTCTCCTTGTCAAGGATTGTCATTGTCATTGTCTCCAGTCCCTCCGTGTGTCAGTGCGTGTGTCTCTGTGTGAGTGTGTGTGTGTGTGAGTGCCGCGGCGTGTGTGTGTGCGTGTGTGTGTCTCTCTCTCTTCACTGACGCTCTCTCTCTCTAACTCTAACTCTCTCTCTCTCTCTCTCTCTCTCTCTCTCTCTCTCTCTCTCTCTCTCTCTCTCTCTCTCTCTCTCTCTCTCTCTCTCTCTCTCTCAGAGTCTCTCTTCACTGACGCGTCCTCTCGCTCCGGGCACTGACTTCCTTCTAGCGAAAAAGCCAGAATAAACGCAGACGTTTAAACATAGACTTAACGAGCACAGCAGACGTACGCTCGTTGTTTGCATTCGGATTACCAGGTGCACGGCATTCTCAGCCTGTGCAAACTGCTGGGTACATGCACAAAATGTGTGCATCCCAGGTGTTCTCATGGATGTTAACGATAACACTGGAGACACTCTCTTTTTTACGTTTTAGAACATTAAATCATAAATTACCAATACAGAAAGGCCGAATGTTAAATATACCACATAACGAAAGAATATGTGTTAAATGCCAGTCTGGAGAACTCGGGGATGAATTTCATTATATATTTCAGTGTCATTTTTTTGAAAATGTGAGGAAAAGGTTTTTACCATTGTATTTTCGTAGAAATTCAAATGCAGTCAAATTTAAACATTTATTTGAATTAACAAAGAAACGAAAGTTATTGAATTTAATATATTTTATTAAGAGTATTTTGAAAGAGTTCTGATTATTTGATCACGTGGTTTTTTTTTTATTAAAACAAAAACAAACACAGAAACATATACATTCCTGTAAAAAAAAGTATGATTACAATTATTTTGTTATGAATTAAGCTTGATTCATTTTCGGTTAATTAGAAGTGTTGTGTCTCATTAATACATATATCTTTTTTGTCGTGTTTATTGCAATTTTTATTTTATTCATGTAACCCTAGGGGTTTTTGAAATAAATATTGACTTGACTTGACTTGTAACAGTTTAAACTGAAGGAAAGGAGTCAGACTGATTAGGACATTATCTACAGACAGTGGTAGGTATAATGAGTGTACTGGAGAGGGACTAAGCAGAGTCGGAGAGGGAGACTGAGAGAGAGACAGAGGGGGGCGTGGGGGGTGTACACGAAACACAAAACACAGAGACAGGCGCGCGGACAGACAGAGATGCAGACGAACAATCTCAGAGCACACACAGAGCAAAGGGGCGCATTCGTTAAGACATGGTGCCTGTATGGGTGTATACAAAAAAAACACACGCACGCACGCAAGCAAGCACGCACGCACACACAAACACACACTTATATGGCAAGCATAGTCGCACCCACACACGCTCTCTCTCTCTCTCTCTCTGTGACGTGTGTGTTTCTTGGAAGGGGGGGGGGGGGGTGCGGGACGAGGGCGAAACAAATTCTTTGCCCTAAAATAATCCATGCTGACTGACAGACAACGATTTCTAACTTGACCAGGTAATCGAAACAGTTTCACAACATGGCATCTCTTCTTTTTAGAAAAGCAGCATTATTTATTCATGGCTGCACTGTGTTTACACTTAAAGCAATCAATTGCTTTGTTTACTTTTGTGGAACTGATTGCCTACGCAGGATAAAGTTAGAGGCAATCTTCCCCCACAAACCAACAAAGCACAGAATTGATTCTCATCAGAATACTGACAACTCACGCAAGTTTGCCTGTCAGAGACATTTTTATGCCCTTATCCTACGTCTGTGGGCAAGTGTGTGTGTGTGTGTGTGTTTTTTTTGACGATGTTGAGTTTTTTTCTTCTTATTGTTTCTTCAAAACACAGACATATATACATTACAGTGGATCAACACAAGTTTACGTATATTTAGCAGGAATTCAGATCTGTGCATGCACATGCATTCTTGCACACACACTTTAATGCAGAAATACATGTACGTGCGCACACACACGCGCGCACACAAACATATGGATGCAGGTACATGTATGTTGACAAACGAAAGCAAGTATGCATGTGCTCACAGAGAGAGGGGGTGGGGAGGGGGGGGGGGGAAGAGAACTGAATACTGAGCACTCTAACCTGAGCTGTGTGGGTCATGCATGGCCGGTACCTTCGTTTCTGTGACCAATAACTCAACTGGATGTACGTGTATTGTTATTGCTACTGCACTGCAAATTCACATGTTTTGTTTGGGGTTTTTGAGTCACTCAGTTGAGAAAAAGTGACTCTATGTAATCGGTCAGTGTTAGTCTGTCCGGTCGGCCCGGCCGTCCGGCCGGCCGTCCGTAGACACCACCTTAACGTTGGACTTTTCTCGGAAACTATCAAAGCGATCGGGCTCATATTTTGTTTAGTCGTGACCTCCAATGACCTCTACACTTTAACGATGGTTTCGTTGACCTTTGACCTTTTTCAAGGTCACAGGTCAGCGTCAAAGGAAAAATTAGACATTTTATATCTTTGACAAAGTTCATCGGATGTGATTGAAACTTTGTAGGATTATTCTTTACATCAAAGTATTTACATCTGTAGCCTTTTACGAACGTTATCAGAAAAACAAGGGAGATAACTAGCCTTTTCTGTTCGGCAACACACAACTTAACGTTGGGCTTTTCTCGGAAACTATAAAAGTGACCGGGCTCAAATTTTATGTGAACGTGACTCATTGTGTTGTGAATAGCAATTTCTTCCTGTCCATCTGATGCCTCATATAATATTCAGAACTGCGAAAGTGACTCGATCGAGCGTTTGCTCTTCTTGTTTTGTTTTTGTATTTGCCAAGCACATCATTGTGGGGCTTTTAATCAGTAACATGCATCCGTCTACAATGTATCATCATTCATCCGCAAATTCACATGTTGATAAGCTTGATGACCTGCTGTACAGAAAGCAGAATGTGTGTGTCTTAAGATTGATCGTTTAAATCAGCCTTACTTTCATAAATGAACAGATCCCGATATCAGGTGTTTTTTTCTAGATGAACTTTTAAGTAGCTTTACAATCGCGAGTATCTGTTCCTTTCTTCAAGGAGAACCCTTTATGCCAAACGGTACGGAATATCCGGAAGCCTTCTTGCATGTTCTTCTTCTGCGTTCCTAGGTTCTGTTTCAGATGTCAAGGTAGATGTGTGTGGTAGAGTCGACGGTTCATGCAAGGTCTTGTTTTGGAACCCTTGGGTTTTTCTATGATTGCCGCTCCCTATGGCCAGTGGGAAGTGTCTCAAGATTTAAGCCTATTGATGTTGTCTTTGTCTTCGTTTATATGGATCTGGCATGATCAAGTTTGGTTATTTTTATTTTGTTTATTTCTTTGTGGCTTTTCCTTCCAGAATATAATATAGCATATCCCACGTAAGCGCATCATTCACACTTTCTTTAAAAAGGGATTGTTTTATTGTATAATTTTCAGGGAGTACTACTGGGCCAACTACGTGACAGGACTGGGAGCCTCGTTGCACGAGCTGGGTCACACCTTCGACCTGGCGCACACGGCCACGGGGGTCATGGCCCGAGGCTTCGACGACCTTCACAAGGTCTTCACGGTCCAGCGATCACGAGGCAGCAGAGCCAGCAGCGTGGAACGGCAGCGTTACTCTTCGTGCAGCAGTGGTGGCAGTAACATCTCCAGAACACCATCCATCGCCTCCATCGCCAGTTTAGAGGATGGTGGGGGCGGTGGGGGTGGAGGAGGAATTGCTGTTCCTAGTGTTGGAGGTGGTGGTTTCAGTGGAGGTGGTTCAGGGTCTGCTGTGGACATTCAGCAGAAGCGGTATAAGGATGTGTGCTACGGGAGTCCTTACAAGCGGGTGAGTTTGGTGCAAGGTGCATGCATAATGTCTCTATAGAGTCCCCAACATACAAATGATGTGCATCATTATATGTACGTACAGAAAAGATGTCCAAAATGACATGTAAGCATGCACAAATGCTTGCACATCAGTACTAACCAACAGACACAATATACAGACACACACACACACACATACACAGAGACAAACACACACACTGACACACACACACACACGCGCGCACACACCAACACACGCACACAAACTACTCTCTCTCTCTCTCTCTCTCTCTCTCTCTCTCTCTCTCTCTCTCTCTCTCTCTCTCTCTCTCTCTCTCTCTCTCTCTCTCTCTCTCTCTCTCTCTCTCTCTCAGCAGGAGTCGCCCGGGTGTGGTAAACAATGTCTTAAATGTAAACTGTAACATACATGTAATATCACCTTCCACTAAATCGAGCTAAAAGTCAGACAGCAAATGCTTCAAAAAATATAATCATTTATGCTTGGTTGTCTGGATGGTTTGGAAGAAAATGATAAATCAAAGTGATCGATGAACTTAAAATTAGCATTTTTTATAATGCCAGGGCAGCTGGTCTGACAAGTGACGCAAAGCAGGCGGAGTTGGAAAGAAAAGAGCAAGTGAGGGGCGGGTGTGGGGAGATCATGGGGTGGGGGAGGGTGAGGGGGGGGGGGGGGTGATGGAAGGCAGGCAAGAGGTAGGCAGAAGAACTTGGGTTGTGTAGTAGGGTGGAGCCGTTAAGAGCAAAGTCAATTTTTGTCAGGATGATACACCCTGTGTCTGATGTGTCTGAAAACACCTCCGCGCGGAGGGGTTTTGCAGCCAGCGCAGTGAAGATAAAGAGGGAACATTTTCTCGGTTCGCGCGGAAGCAAGCAGGATGTCTCTAGACTGGATAAGGGAGTGAATGATTGGAGCGAAAGTGGGACACTGTATCTGTGTGCACGTGCGTGCAAATGAGAGAGGGAAGGGGGGGGGGGGGGTATGACTGCTTTCGTGTATAAGCACGACATATACTAGAATGGGCGTTTGTTTTCCTCAGTGTGTGAGTGGCAGGAGGGAAGGATGTATATGAAAAACAGTACATGGTGGAGGGGGAGGAGGGGTTGGTAAGATTCTTAAATCATTTGTCTCCGAGAGAGAGAGAGAGAGAGAGAGAGAGAGAGAGAGAGAGAGAGGAGAGAGACTGAGAGAGAGAGAGAGAGCGGGGGTGGGGTGGGGTGGGATGGGAGTCGAGGTGGCAGTTCTGGCAGTAACTTGGTACAAAACAAAAAAAACGTCAAAAACTCATTTAATATGGACGTTACAGTATTCCGATAGGGCGGCTGTATTTGGCATATCGATTTCCACCCTCCATTGTATTCCACATTAGGGAAATCAATTCAAATCAATTGATGTGCATTCAAAATGATTGCAAGGTCATACTGGGTCAAGAGGTGTGGGAAATCAATAAAGTAAAATAATTCCAGCAAAAAGCAAGGGCAGAATAATCGCTTCCATTAAACTCTTAATGGTTTGTCCCATCCCTTGAGTAAGGGGAATGATGACTGACTCACTTCAAGTTTAAGAGGGGAAAGGTTGGTTTGTTTATTTTTTAACCAACACAATGGTTATGCCCACCAACACGCACGCACGCACGCACGCACACACACACACACACACACACAAACACACACACGCACGGCACACAAATATGCATAAATGAGTGCACAGAAAGGGGGGGAGGTAGGGGATGAGTAGAGATTGAGAGAGAGAGAGGGAGAGAAAGGAAGGGAGATAGAGAGAGAGAGATTGTGTGTGTGTGTGTGTAATAGTGTGTGTGTGTCACAGTGTGTGTGTGTGTTGAAACATCGTTGCCTGTCATCTTTGTACTAACTTGTTAAATTTAAAAAAAATGACAGTTCAGTGATGTACTACCCTTTCAAGACAAACGAACTTTATGCTGTTCTGCTTTTAGCTCAATTACTCAAAAAGGGAAAAGTAATTTAGAAATACTGAAGTTATTTTTGTCTGCATTGTCAGACCTTGGTATATTCCTTGGACACCATGCTGTTTGCTTGATAAGGGCAAAGTGCAAGGGAGGAAGCACCAAGAGGGAGATGGGGCCGGGGACTGACTAGGGGAGAGTGTTGATGATACTTGTTGGTGAAGTCAGGGTGGGACGGAAGGGGTGGAAGTTGTTTAGAGAAAAAAAGGGGGGGGGGGGGAGGTAATTCAATCAGCCAGTTGTATAAATTTTGTCTTTGTTAAATTGATTTTGCTCGCTCATTCGTGTGTGTGTTTGTTTGTGTGTGTGTGTGTGTGTGTGTGTGTGTGTGTGTGTGTGTGTGTGTGTGTGTGTGTGTGTGTGTGTGTGTGAGAGAGAGAGAGAGAGAGAGAGAGAGAGAGAGTATAGCACAAACAGGCACATATTTTCACTGATGCATGTTTTTTTTTTTGTTTTTTTTTACTGCCATAGAGATCGAGATTTGGGGGTCAGGGGTACGTCTGTGCAGGCTTGAACGGTTAGCACACACATCGATGGAGCTGAATGTATTATTCCTTGTCATTATGTCTCTTTGTTAAGCAGCGATTCTCTTTCTGTCTGTCTTTCTTTCTGGCTCTCTTGTTCTTTCTGTGTCTCTGTGCATCTCTGTCTCTATATTTCTATTTTGTGTGTGTTGATCTGTCTCACTTTCTGTGTTTGTCCGTCTCTCTTTCTGTCTGTACTTTTTGTTCATCTCTGTCTCTACTTGTTTGTCTGTCTTTCTTTATAAGTCAGTCTGTCTGTCTGTCTGTCTGTCTGTCTGTCTGTCTGTCTGTCTGTCTGTCTGTACTTTTTGTTCATCTCTGTCTCTACTTGTTTGTCTGTCTTTCTTTATAAGTCAGTCTGTCTGTCTGTCTGCCTGTCCGTCTGTCTGTCTGTAACTCTGTCTGAATCTATCAGCCTGGCAGCTCCTTTTTACCTCCTTTGCTTCACAACATCTCTTACCTATCAGTGATCTACATGTACAGGTATTTGACGGACCAGGGTCACGTCCCAGCAGCTCGGAACAGGTGTACATCGCTCCCCCTCCACTGGTGGTGAAGGTGGAGAACGCGTTCAAGCCGGTCAAGTCCCCCTCCCTGACGTTCTCAGTGAAGAACTACGATGGCAGTGAGACTCACCGCACCATATCCCAGGATACTCAGGGCGAGCTGGTGACAGAGCTAACAGTCAGCTCTGACGGCTCTCTGGTTGGCAGCATTGCGAAAGGTAATTGGTGCAATGAAATGTTGATTCATAAGGCCAAACAAAAATATACGTTGGTTTAGGGTAACATGACACACAAAAATAGGGTCGGTAAGTCGGCTTTTTGAGTCACTTGAGAAAAAGTGACTCTATGTAATCGGTCAGTGTTAGTCTGTCCGGCCGGCCGGCCGTCCGTAGACACCACCTTAACGTTGGACTTTTCTCGGAAACTATCAAAGCGATCGGGCTCATATTTTGTTTAGTCGTGACCTCCAATGACCTCTACACTTTAACGATGGTTTCGTTGACCTTTGACCTTTTCTCGGAAACTATAAAAGTGACCGGGCTCAAATTTTATGTGAACGTGACTCATTGTGTTGTGAATAGCAATTTCTTCCTGTCCATCTGATGCCTCATATAATATTCAGAACTGCGAAAGTGACTCGATCGAGCGTTTGCTCTTCTTGTTTGATTTTTATTTTTAGTTTCGGTATGGTTCGCAAAATGTGCCAAAGGTTTTTAAAAAAAAAAAATTTACCACTGTAATCCACAACGAGCTGCATCATTGACTTCTTTGTGTTTCTCCCAGAGCGACGTCCAAGTTCCATCTCCACCCAGTCTCACAGTTCAGCGTCCAGCTTGTCTCCTAGCGACTCCACCCCCTCCACTCTCCCCAACTCCCCGGAGGATCTCACGCCGGCCCAGATCCTCCCCAACGTCCACTTCTGTGATGCTGGTGCTCACTGGTCACGCTCCTCTGCCGTCCTCCTGCGCTTCCACAGGTGAGAAACACACACGCATGACGGTACACACACATGAACACAAGCACACACAGATATGCACGCAAATGCACACACATTCACTTCCCCAACATCCGATTCTTAGACACGGTGCTCATTGGTAGTAAACAGTGAAAAGAAAAGAAAAAAGTTGGGGGGGGGGGGGGGGGGGGGGTGTCGTTTGAACTTGATCAGGCTCCCTGTAAAATAGAAACAAAGTCACCTGAAGTTTACCAAACCTCCCTACTAATTAAACCATTTCTTGTGCTCTTTGATTGTTCGGGGTACTGTGCAATCTGCGTGCACTTGCTCAGGTTAACCCCCCGCGGGTTAGGGGGAAGAATTTACCCGATGCTCCCCAGCATGTCGTAAGAGGCGACTAACGGATTCTGTTTCTCCTTTTACCCTTGTTAAGTGTTTCTTGTATAGAAAATAGTCAATGTTTGTAAAGATTTTAGTCAAGCAGTATGTAAGAAATGTTAAGTCCTTTGTACTGGAAACTTGCATTCTCCCAGTAAGGTAATACATTGTACTACGTTGCAAGCCCCTGGAGCAATTTTTTGATTAGTGCTTTTGTGAACAAGAAACAATTAACAAGTGGCTCTATCCCATCTCCCCCCTTTCCCAGTCGCGATATAACCTTGAACGGTTGAAAACGACGTTAAACACCAAATAAAGAAAGAAAGAAAGTTGCTCAGGTTAGATGGTCTACACAAATTATAGCTGTTACAGGTTCTATGGTTGAAACGGTTCTAGTTTGTGTTGATAGTGCGCCAGCTGTTGTGGGAACTGAATTACAAAATGCACCTATACTTAGATACCCACTGCTGGAATCATGTAATGTATAGCTGTAGGCAATACATCTTTGAAATCAGTGTAGGTTGTAACTAACAACATTTCTATACATACTTTTTTTACAAGAGACTCGCCATTTGTAAAATTTATAAGTGATACATGTATTGACAGTTTATATTTTTATTTCAGATGGTTCAATTCACCTGACCCAAATGATCCTCGCAAAAATCCACAATTAGAAGGGTAGGTTTATCAAGGCACAATTAGTTTACAGGCCAAATGAAATATTTGAAATGGAAGTTTGTTTTTTGTTTTGTTTTTGTTTGTTTTTTGCGCTATGGACCATGTTTTTGTTATCAACTGTAATTGCAACTTTCTCAAAATGTTCAGCATCTTATTCAATAGTTAATTACATAAAGTATGTCTGTGAATTGCATCAGAATTTCCATTTTCACTTCCACCTTTGAATTCTGTCAATTCTAGGAAATATAGTGATCTTACTTTTAATGAAATTTATCAATTATCCATCCCCACTAATTGCATGTTAATTAACCCTTTTCATCCACAGACTCAACATCAAGTCTGACAGTGGCCTTCGCATTGTGGAACTACGCAACGATGCCGACGGAATGGTCTTCCATCACTGGGAATTTCTGAGCGAAACGCCCCCCACACACTTCATGCTCAAGCGATCCCGCATCAAACACGTCCCTGAAAACTGCTCGGCTGTGGTAGCGCTCGCTGAGGACAGTTACGGCAACATTATGAAAAAGAGGATAAATCTGGATAAGATTCTGTGATGATGGTTTTTATCATTTATGGAGTAATGTGAGTGATGTGTTCGTCAGTGAAGTGAAGAACCCAGTGCAGGTGTCAGTGAGTCCGGAGAGTGCCCTTGTGGCACCGGAACTTGACAGTTATAGCAGACATCATCCAGCGCTGCCCAAGATATGCCGCGATTGTGACAGACGTCTGGTCGACAACACTGACACTGTTGGCACCACAACACTGACAGCTAGCAGACTACATCCTCAAGCGCTACCCAAGATGCTGTGATTCTGCCAGGCGTCTGGCCAACCACAACCCAGATACAGACCAAACTCTAAGGCACCGTGGAGAGGCATCTGGCCAACCACAACCCAGATGATGCAGACCAAACTCTAAGGCACCGTGGAGATAGAGGCATCTGGTCAACCACAACCCAGATACAGACCAAACTCTAGGGAATCGTGGAGGAACTGCGGAGGACTGCTGCATTTATCGTGGAGACGAGTGTACTTGTCTGAGGAGAGGCAAACAAGGAAGATTGAAGAAGGAAACTTAGTCAACGAGTCAACTGTGTAACGTTTTGTTTCCGGGTTGTGTTGTTTCCTTTCGGTGCAAAGACAGAGTGCGTAAAACTTCTGGGGAAGGATACAATGAAACTCTGTGAAACTGTTGTTTGTAGTCATGGCTACCATGAGTAGCTTTGTATTTTACAGGAGTTTGTTTAACAGAGAAGACGTAGTCATTGCCTCTTAACCAGAGTTGGGCCTGAAAAAGTTAATTCTTTTTAAAGGGGTTTCACTGTATCAGTGGAGAAGTATGTGGTAATCGGCAATTGGGATGATCAGAGGCGGTAAAAGAACAGGGGTGTGCTTTTGCGTAGCAAGTTGAAATCTTGGGAAGATTTGATCAAAGATAATAACCATCAGATGGGTGTTTGTGCATGTGTGTTCATTTTGTTGAGTTATTTGTTCAGAATGCAGCATTTCACATCTTATTCTTTTGCCAGTGGTTCGTCAGTGTGAAAACAGGCCAGTGGAAGTGTTTCAGAAATGTTTTGAACACTGTCGCAATACAACTATGTAGACAACTTTAGAAACATAGAGTGGAGTACACCAACATTTTAAATAAACTGTAGATTTGTACATTCTAGACAGTTTAGAATCAGATGGACTTGCATGAGCCATTTATCTTTGCCTTCTTTTTAGAAAATGCAAACAGGATAGGACAATACAGAGGTCAGACCTTGTCTGTATCGGCTCTCAAAGTTGTTGGCCCAAGTCACTTGCATAGAAAGGGAAACAACTGCTGCTTAACTTTATGACACGGAAAACCATTGCATTAATACCCTGTCACATATATCACTCCAGCAGTTTCTGCGAAAAAGTGTACTCCATACCGTACTGTTTTAATGTCAATTTACTGTGTAGTATAAATATAATAAGGTCAAGTAGATTATTGTCTGAAGAAAAACTGTCTTGAGAAGTATTCTGTAGGATATACTCATACAGACACAGCAGAACCTGCTAGTCGACTGTTCAGTGCCAAACTCTTCAATTTGATAGCAAGATCTCATGTCAATGTTGCACTAAGTGAGTCCGGTTAGGTTGTGAGGCCATAATTGGTGTTTTTCTTCACGTGTTATGTTGTGTTCTGAATCTTCTTTTAGTGATTTTAAGATCATGACTCCATCATCTAGTTTACATGTTTGGCTTGAATGGATTTGCAGATGCCATCATTTGGGGAGATCAATACAAAAAAGGCCGCATGAGGACTACAAATGTTCGTGTAGTGACAGGCACAAGTCAGTGATCACAGACAACGCATACTTTCGTTGACAACTATGTTTAAATCAGTTCAAAACTTCTTCATCTGTTATATTTGCAGAGCATTGTTTGGTTGATGGTTTTGTACAGTGGAACCCCCCTTTTAAGACCTTCGTGAATCTAAGAAAATCACGTCCGAAAAAGGAGGGAGTCTTACAATGGGAGTACATTTACAGAGGTTATGGGGCGGGGATGTAGCTCAGTCGGTAGCGCGCTGGATTTTTATCCAGTTGGCCGCTGTCAGCGTGAGTTCGTCCCCACGTTCGGCGAGAGATTTATTTCTCAGAGTCAACTTTGTGTGCAGACTCTCCTCGGTGTCCGAACACCCCCCGTGTGTACACGCAAGCACAAGACCAAGTGCGCAACGAAAAAGATCCTGTAATCCATGTCAGAGTTCGGTGGGTTATAGAAACACGAAAATACCCAGCATGCTTCCTCCGAAAGCGGCGTATGGCTGCCTAAATGGCGGGGTAAAAAACGGTCATACACGTAAAATTCCACTCGTGCAAAAAACATGAGTGTACATGGGAGTTTCAGCCCACGAACGCAGAAGAAGAAGAAGAAATCGGGGTCTTAAAAAAGGGGGGGGGGGGGGGGGGGGGGCAGGGGAGGGGCTCCATTGTATAAACTGCTCATGCATGCTTAAATAAATCATAATTTGTCATTTGCTAGAAATATATTTGCTGTGGATTGTGTGCATACTTTGTCAGATGTACTTAGGTTTTAAAGTATAGGTATTTAAACTTGCTTTACTTATAGTTATGCATCTCAGGGTTTCAATTGGTTAGGAAAACTGCAACATGTCAAACTTGCTGTTAGGAAATCAGATATGCTGATTCAAACATGAATATAAAAATGTGGTCAGTTGGGTTATTTGACAGCTGCATATTTATATTTTAGGTATATTTGTTTTTAAAGGGGTAGACATTTTCACACCCGGCCATATGCCATATGATTAGATCTGTGTTAGGAGTGCATGGATTGTTGTGGAGTAAAACTATATACATGCTTACATGAAAAAAGATTTTTTTTTTCAAAATAAGTTTTAAAAGCTGACTGTAAATTGATTTCAGATGTTCTTGATGCTGCTGTTGTTGGTTCAATAACAATGTATCAACTTTGCTTGTAGTTTAAGTAATTAGTAGATTATGATTTGATTGCATAAAATGTTTTCATAATCACTAGTTTGAACTGGAATTATGCAAAATTCACATGTGAACTGTTCATAAATTTGCTATTTTCTCAATTATTGTAAATGGGTTTTTTTGTGCATGAATGGATGTAGAAGCATTAGGGTTGTGTTTTGGTGATTGCTGAAATGAATTAGATTAACGCAGCATTATTTTCACAGCTATGCAGACGTTGCTTAACATGTTGGCTGCAGGTGTTTTTACTTCATTGTATTGTGTGGCTCATTTTATCTGAAGTGTCTCTTGATATGTTCTTTGAAATCTGCAAACTTCCACATTAGTTCCAACATAGCCGACAGCTTTTGGTAGGAGGCAGACATTGACTTTTGTGTTCGTTCAAATACACTTCAAAGTTTTGTTTCAATCTGTTTAAAATTGTTGTTATGTACCATTTTGTCTGTATTTTTAGAGTTGTTTTCTTCTTTGAAGTTATTATTCTTATAGAAGCTTTAGTCTGCTATAATTAAATAAGCCAGTTTGGACATCGTTTTGCATAAGATAACACTTCTGTTGGTTATGCTATGGGCGTGTCAGTTAACCATTTTCACAGTTTTACATCAACAGTTTTATGTACCTCATTAATTCTGTCAATGTATATAGGAAATTTGCTGTTATAATGACAGTTGAGAATTTTCAGCAACATTTTCATCTTCAAGACTTATTAATTTGAGTTAATTGTAGGTGTGGTTTAGCTTTTACAATCTTATTCCAGCTTTCAAACTTTCGAAGCACATCCAGGCTCTTACATTCATGGAACATGAGAAATGCATTCATGTGGGTAATAGATTTGATAGCGTTTTGTATTCACAACTGATTTGGTTCCGTTGGAAAGAGCGATTATTTGTAATATAAGTGAAGCAGTTCCAGAAAGCAGACATTTTTTTTTCCCCCATCAATTTTGAGCCTTTCACCATGTAAATTAACGAAATACTATGTAAGGGTAGCTCTGAAACCTCTATGGCTTCCAAAACAATATACATGGGGTATTTTCATTGCCTCACACAGCAGAAGTTAAGTGACGATATCTGTGACTATATTATTAATCGGTATCATGGCAGCTTTCGTTGTCAGCAAAATTAAGAGTTGTTATTTTCATTCACTGTTGTGCCATACAGTTTTCTTTGTGTGGCATTAAGATATTGATTTGTACATAAATTGTTGGTTTCAGGCAAGCTCATAGTATGTGTGTGTACTTGTTCATAATTCTGCTGGGGACAGTATGTGGTTTTTACATTTAGTCAAGTTTTGACTAAATGTTTTAACGTAGAGGGGGGAATCGAGACGAGGGTCGTGGTGTATGTGTGTGTGTAGAGTGATTCAGACTAAACTACTGGACCGATCTTTATGAAATTTGACCTGAGAGTTCCTGGGTATGAAATCCCCGAACGTGTTTTTCATTTTTTTGATAAATGTCTTTGATGACGTCATATCCGGCTTTTCGTGAAAGTTGAGGCGGCACTGTCACGCCCTCATTTTTCAACCAAATTGGTTGAAATTTTGGTCAAGTAATCTCCGACGAAGCCCGGACTTCGGTATTGCATTTCAGCTTGGTGGCTTAAAAATTAATTGATGACTTTGGTCATTAAAAATCTGAAAATTGTAAAAAAAAATAAAAATTTATAAAACGATCCAAATTTACGTTCATCTTATTCTCCATCATTTTCTGATTCCAAAAACATATAAATATGTTATATTTGGATTAAAAACGAGCTCTGAAAATTAAATATATAAAAATTATTATCAAAATTAAATTGTCGAAATCAATTTAAAAACACTTTCATCTTATTCCTTGTCGGTTCCTGATTCAAAAAACATATAGATATGATATGTTTGGATTAAAAACACGCTCAGAAAGTTAAAACAAAGAGAGGTACAGAAAAGCGTGCTATCCTTCTTAGCGCAACTACTACCCCGCTCTTCTTGTCAATTTCACTGCCTTTGCCATGAGCGGTGGACTGACGATGCTACGAGTATACGGTCTTGCTGAAAAATGGCATTGCGTTCAGTTTCATTCTGTGAGTTCGACAGCTACTTGACTAAATGTTGTATTTTCGCCTTACGCGACTTGTTGTTTGGTGCCATCATCTACCTGAATTTTCTCATAGGTGGTATAAGTTATTACTGTTCTCAAGAATTGTATTAACCTCACACAGGCATTCACGCAAGCACATACATGTTTCAAACAGATGCAGACACAAGCTGTCTAATTACGATCATGCACAGGAGATTTAGTGCTTGCTTGATATGTGAAGAAAGATATTGTTCTAGAGTTGTGGATATTAATTAAGCCCATCATGTTGATATTCTTTGCAGCGTAATAATGATGACACTTATTTATGTGTGTTCTGATAATAAGAAGGTGTTTGTGTGCGTGTAATGCTGTATGTTCTTGTTGGCTCATGTTTTCAATGTTTTTCTTGCATTCTGAACCCCTTTCAGAGTTAAGGAAACATGCAATTTAGTGTTTAACCTGAGAGTGCAAGGTTTCCTGTTTAATTTGCTCCTTGTTTTTCTCCCCGTGTGCTTGTAATTCATGCAGCACTAATAGACGGTTTTCCAGATATAACTCGGTCAGGATTTTCGGCGGTCTGGAGGAGTTGGAGCCCCTGTACCGCAGACATTTTTTCACAACATCCGGAACGTTGTCCACGCTTCCGATCAGCTCTATCCTGCGATGAGGACGAGCAACTGACTGTGATGTTAATGATATGTGGCGTGCGCTAGATATGGTACCATTTTCTTTTGAAAATATAATCATCGGAGCCACGAATCGCCACGGATGGTTTGCTGATCACTGGAAGTGTTCGCTAAGCATGTGTGTTTTCCTAAACTCATGTGACCTCAAGCCAAACCCACGTGACCTCAATCAAAATGTTGTGATACGTGCCAGCGATCCTTTCCACAACAAGTTCTGAACTCCGATGAACTCGTGAACGCTGATTTTTGAAAGAAAAGGCTATCATATTGTGTGCGCGTTGCAGGGCATACACTTCGGAGTTGGTTGTTCGTCCCGATTGCGAGACACAGCCCGTCGGAGGCGTGGAGCGTGCTCTGGATGTTATGAAAAACCTGTCTGCGGTACAGGGGTTCCTAACTCCTCCAGACCGCGAATAATCCTGATAGTTATTTTGGAAAATCGTCAATTCAGATCTCAATCTAAACAATCTGAAGAGCAGAAATCTTAAATGCTTAGTGTGTAGCTATGGGAACCTTCTATGAATTAGATCTGGTCTCTTAAAAGTCTAATTCATGAGAAACTGTACAATATGTCATAAATATCTGAAGTTCTGTTTTGCGGTCTGTAAAAATCATTAAATCTGCTGTTCTTACACTCAGCAGCTGATGATTTTAGTTTTTTTTAAATATTACTGTGTATTTGTACTCATACTTTTATTGCATTAACAGTTAACTTTGATCTCAGATTAGAGATTCTGAAAGTAAAGGATATTTTAAAGACGTGTTGTTTTTAAGGGATTATTTTTTTTATACATTGTAACATTAAAGGTTGTGGTAACTGGTTTAACCACATATGCTGTATACACCAGTCATATATCTGAACTTTGTACTCTTGATTTTTATATTTGTGTAACCGCATTACCTCGCTGTCGTTTAGTTTGCATTTATCTCAGACTTGACTACAATGGGTTTTATGTTTTCTGTCTTTTACTCGAAGATAATTACTACCTTTACGCTACTTTTGTTTGATGATCACACACTGCTTCCACATTTGTTGAATCTTATTTTGTAGTAATGCTGATTTTTCTTCTTCTTTTTTTTAAATCTTATGTAACCAACGTTTTGGCTTTAAAACCTATGAATCTTTAGATGTTTGCTCATTTTTTGTTCATTCCAAGGGACTTTGCTTGCCAGATTGTTTATAAGGGAAGGAAAGTATTTCTAAACTAATTAATAGAGTACATATGGAGTACATATTGAAAAGAACTGCGACATATGAGTCCTAGCTAGTCAACGTTCTGTGAATGTCTTGTGGGTTTTTTAAATGGCTGGCATGACAACAACAACAAAAAAAGTATATGATATTAAAGAGACCTGTTGGCATAGAAACTTGTATCTGAAAATTACGGTGTTATTCTTTCCAATGAAATGATCATTTTTGTCAGACTTCTAAGTTCTTTAAACAATCTCAGAAAATATGTGCTATCCAAATTGTTAGTTCAGTGGTACATCATAAGTGCATGTGATGAAAGGACACCCTTGGGACCAACCATGTGTCCCTACATTTCAGGTGGCCTCTCATAACAGGTATATTTTAGTCAAGTTTACAGACACAGGAACAACATAAAGTGTCCTTTATTGGGAGGTGTCCTCTTATTTGATGCCACCCTGATTTGGTTTTGGAGTTGTTATTGCAAGAAACATTTTTTTCAAACATTTATTTTCGTGGACTATACAGAAGCTATGAGCGTCCAAATAATCTTTAACAAAAATGTTCAAGAAAAAGGTTAATTCAGAGCATCCTTCACCAATTCCAAGCGTGTTCACATTTTGTATCAGGCGGTTGTTGCATATTTTTCAGCAAGTCATTGTTTTTTTGATGATTTACTCGTATCTTTGAAGTCATAATTATTAGCTTCCAGACAGGCGCAGTGGCGTGGTGGTGAGACGTCGGCCTCCTAATCGGGAGATCTTGAGTTCGAATCCCGGTCGCTGCCGCCTGGTGGGTTAAGAGTGGAGATTTTTCCGAACTCCCAGGTCAACTTATGTGCAGACCTGCTAGTGACTTAACCCCCTTCGTGTGTACATGCAAGCACAAGACCAAGTGCACACGGAAAAGATCCTGTGCTCCATGTCGGAGTTTGGTGGGTTATGGAAACATGAAAATACCCAGCATGCCTACTCAACGAAAGCGGAGTGAAGCTGACTATGCTCTCAGAGTAAAGTTTGGGGAACCCAAATGGGCAAACGAGCTCACACGTAACCAGAAAATTCTGGAACACTGAAGAAGAATTATAGCTTCCACGGTCCGTTGGGCAGCAGCATTCACAAAAGCAGTATTCAATGATCATGTAAAAGTGTGATTTAATTATTAGAAATGTTATATCTGCAGGCGGACTCCAGGCCATATATACATGTTACCAAAGCTTGCTTATCACTCAGTTGATTTTGTTTATTTTTCTTTGTCCCATGTTGTGTTTCTTTTATTATAGATATTTCAAAATGCTTTCTGTGATAGGATTTATACACCTTTTCTCTCACGTTAATTTGTACACGACTGTTCCTATAAATCGGCTGTTGCTCAAATCTTTAAACTAAATGCAACCATTCCTATTTTTCTCTATTCTGATTTGAGTTTCCTTCACAAAGGATACGTTTCCTAGCTGTGATTTACATTTTTTCTTTAACCAGCTAAGTACGCTGAGTTAGTGAGTGAACTAACATTGTCAACGTGTTCTGTCTTGTGTGATGTCTTCATGAAGTGTTTATATGTGACCCTCCACCACGAAATGAGTCGCATGTCACCTCGCACGGTTCTGCGCTAGGCTTAATATAAGTCCGGGGAGTGTCTGGTAACAGTGTGAGGGTCACCTTAGTCACAGGCTTATAACTCAAACAGTTTTCGCTCTTTTCTAAAACGGTTTTCACCACTGGATAGAGCATAAAAAACCTCTTTAGGGAAATGTAAAAATATGAAAATCATGCAAAGGTGACATGCGACTCATACCGTGGTGGAGGGTCACATATCGTGTGAGTAGTTCTTGCTTTGTGGTGTCTTTGAATAACGACAGAGTCCAATACACATGGTAATAAACACTACAGTGGAGTTGTTATTTTCTTGTTTTACTCAGATGTGTTTCTGATGTACTTTTTTTTGTTTTTGTTTGTTTGTTTGTTTGCTTAACGCCCAGCCGACCACGAAGGGCCATATCAGGGCGGTGCTGCTTTGACATATAACGTGCGCCACACACAAGACAGAAGTCGCAGCACAGGCTTCATGTCTCACCCAGTCACATTATTCTGACACCAAACCAACCAGTCCTAGCACCAACCCCATAATGCCAGACGCCAGGCGGAGCAGCCACTATATTGCTAATTTTAAAGTCTTAGGTATGACCCGGCCGGGGTTCGAACCCACGACCTCCCGATCACGGGGCGGACGCCTTACCACTAGGCCAACCGTGCCGGTATGTTGTACTTTGTAGGAACAATAAGAGACTGCAGGTGAGAACAACAAGAACAGTTGAATGTACTCACCAGAAACATTGGAACAATTTGTGGTTCATTGTTCTTGTTTCTGGTGAGTATACATTTTCATTGTTATCTTGTTGTACTTTGTGTTCAATACTGTACACTCTTCAAAAAAAGTTAAGGATCGGTTGAAAAAACCGATCTAATTATAAACAAGAAGGGCAAAGCCCATACGACTCACATGCTTGACCTTTACATGACCTTGACCTTCAGCTAAACCTAGCAATGACATCATACACTAAGAACTGCTTTACACATTTTTCCTACCAAAATACACCCAAGGTCAAGGTCATCCAAGGTCATGCAACACAAAGCTGTTAATTCAAGACATAGGAAGTACAATGGTGCTTATTGGCTCTTTCTACCATGAGATATGGTCACTTTTAGTGGTTCACTACTTTATTTTGGTCACATTTCATAAGGGTCAAAGTGACCTTGACCTTGATCATATGTGACCAAATGTGTCTCATGATGAAAGCATAACATGTGCCCCACATAATTTTTAAGTTTGAAACAGTTATCTTCCATAGTTCAGGGTCAAAGTCACTTCAAAATATGTATACAATCCAACTTTGAAGAGCTCCTGTGACCTTGACCTTGAAGCAAGGTAAACCAAACTGGTATCAAAAGATGGGGCTTACTTTGCCCTATATATCATATATAGGTGAGGTATTAAATCTCAAAAACTTCAGAGAAAATGGGAAAAATGTGAAAAATAACTGTTTTTTAGACAACATTTATGACCCCTGCGACCTTGACGCAAGGTCAAGATGCTATGTATGTTTTTTGGGGCCTTGTCATCATACACCATCTTGCCAAATTTGGTACTGATAGACTGAATAGTGTCCAAGAAATATCCAACGTTAAAGTTTTCCGGACGGACGGACGCCGGGACGGACGGACGACTCGGGTGAGTACATAGACTCACTTTTGCTTCGCATGTGAGTCAAAAATTGCCAAAACATTAAACATCGACATAATAATTAAAAGATTAATGTGTTTGAATTAACAAATGAACAATGAGTCGACCTGGAATTTTGTTTGGCAGGCAGAGTTATTTCCCTTTGTGGGACTTCTCAAAAGCTTCTGCATTTTGGAAGAAAAAGGGCGGTTTTTATAGGCAATGAAATTTGCGGAACGCATGCCAGGGCAAAAGGTTGGGATGCACGTGCTACAACAGGGTCCTGGCTATGAACATCGCTCATCAGCTTGTGTTTAAAGGTTGACACGCTGACACAATTATGCACAGTAGCAACATGCCCCCACGAAGAAAACTGAGCGATTTGGATAGGGGAAAGGCAATAGGATGGCTACAAGACGGCGTTGCTGCCAGGCAAGTGGCCCAGAGGCTTGCAGTGGCTCCCTCTGTCATCATCAGACTAAAACAGAGATTCCACGCAACTGGAAGAGTGCAGGAGCGACAACGTTCTGGTCGGCCCAGAGTCACCACACAAAGAGAGGATCGCTTCATTCAGAGGCAGGCCATGCAACAAAGAATGGCTACAGCAAACAACATTAGGCAACACCTACAAGCTTCCACCAACACTGTTGTTAGTGGTCAGACGACCCGAAACCGCTTACACAACTCTGGCTTGCGTGCAAGGCGTCCAGTCCGAGGAACAACCCTGACTGCTCATCACCGAGCAACTCGCCGAGCCTGGTGCACTCAACATGTGAGGTGGCAACGTCAGCAGTGGGCTCAGGTGTTGTTTACAGATGAGTCCCGCTTTTGCTTGGAACCTGCTGATGGTCGCATCCGAGTGTGGAGGCGTCGCGGAGAGCGCTTCGCAGAAGGCGCTGTTCTGGAACGACAGCGTTTTGGCGGAGGCTCTGTGATGGTCTGGGGAGGGATCAGCACACGTCTAAGGACACCTCTGTACCATGTAGTGGGCAACTTGACCGGTGTCCGCTACCAGAATGAGATCCTGCAACCCCTGGTCGTTCCAGCCCTCCAAGCGATCGGCCCTCGTGCGATTCTTCAGGATGACAACGCACCTCCCCATCGCTCTAAACACCTTCATCCAGAAGGCCAGGGTCAACAGGATGCTGTGGCCAGCCAACAGCCCGGAACTGAACCCCATTGAGCACATGTGGGACGAGCTTTGTTGTCGGGTAACATCACCCTCCTCCTGCCAATCTGGGTCAACTGCTGCAATGGCTTCAGCAGGAGTGGAATGGGGTTCCCAGAGCATTCATATGCAACCTGATCGACTCCATGCGCCAACGATGTGTTGAATGCCTGGCACACAACGGAGGGCACACGCGTTATTGACACTGATTCACATTGTTGTGAATTCCATTTTCGAGGGTTGTCACGTTTGACACACTCTAGCTAAATTGTCGCTGCCGCGTTCGATCTTTGCTTTGTTTGTCATTACTCCTTGGTTGTTCAATTATATAATTTTTAAAAAATGAAAGAATTCGGTCTTGTCTGTTTTGTGTGGCGCGCTTGTAAAAAGTGATCCTTAACTTTTTTTGAAGAGTGTATTATGTACAGTAGAACCCCCCTTTAAAGACCTCCAAAACATCTTAGAAGAAACAGCGGTCTTTAAAAGGAGGGAGTCTTAAATTTGGAGGTAAATTTACAGACGTTATAAACTTTCTTTCTTTCTTTATTTGGTGTTTAACGTCGTTTTCAACCGTTCAAGGTTATATCGCAACGGAGGGAAGGGGAGAGATGGGATAGCCACTTGTCAATTGTTTCTTGTTCACAAAAGCACTAATCAAAAATTTGCTCCAGGGGCTTGCAACGTAGTACAATATATGACCTTACTGGGAGACTGGGTGGCCGAGTGGTAACGCACTTGCGCTCGGAAGCGAGAGGTTGTGAGTTCGACCCTGGGTCAGGGTTTTAGCAATTTTCTCCCCCCTTTCCTGACCTAGGTGGTGGGTTCAAGTGCTAGTCTTTCGGATGAGACGAAAAACCGAGGTCCCTTCGTGTACACTACATTGGGGTGTGCACGTTAAAGATCCCACGATTGACAAAAGGGTCTTTCCTGGCAAAATTGTATAGGCATAGATAAAAATGTCCACCAAAATACCCGTGTGACTTGGAATAATAGGCTGTGAAAAGTAGGATATGCGCCGAAATGGCTGCGATCTGCTGGCCGATGTGAATGCGTGATGTATTGTGTAAAAAAATTCCATCTCACACGGCATAAATAAATCCCTGCGCCTTGAATATGTGCGCGATATAAATTGCATAAAATAACAAAATAAAAAAATAACAAAATCCCTGCGCTTAGAACTGTACCCACGGAATACGCGCGATATAAGCCTCATATTGATTGATTGATTGATTGGGAGAATGCAAGTTTCCAGTACAAAGGACTTAACATTTCTTACATACTGCTTGACTAAAATTTTTACAAACATTGACTATATTCTATACAAGAAACACTTAACAAGGGTAAAAGGAGAAACAGAATCCGTTAGTCGCCTCTTACGACATGCTGGGGAGCATCGGGTACATTTTTCCCCCTAACCCGCGGGGGGTACAAAATCAATCGATCAATCACACACAGTAAGTACACATTTCACATGTTGTTGTTTTAAAAGATTGTTTATTTCTCCATGTTGTATTCCATGCAATACACACAATGTTGAGCAGGAATGAATGATTACAGAAATCAGTAATACCATCCGCTACAAACTGAACTGCCAAATTAGTACAAATGGACTGCTGGTATTGCACCAATAAAGCTCCAAATAAAACATAAGTGTTGATCACACACACACACACACCCACTCTCTCTTTCTTTCACATCCTGAAGCTTGTATCCAGAAACGGCCGACACACACCCACACTAACATGTTATGTTATATGAAGTCATATATCGCGCGCGTATCTCCAGACTCGGACTCAAGGCGCAGGGATCTATAAGTAAGCGCTGAGAAAGCAGTACTTCAAAGCTAATAAATACATAATATTGACTATACTTAATGTTTCTACACTTCTTTACAATTAACTTCTGTAACTCTACAATGTACAGAGATTATGAGATCTAAAATACTGACAGTGACACCTGTTTTATCACTTGTTAATTCAATGCTTTTTATTGCCTCAGCTGGTGCCAGGAGACTGGTTACACACAACTCTTAATATTGTCTTTATTCAGAGCGTTTACTTCCCTTGGTTTGCTCGTCTTTGATGTTCTGGGCTAACTTGTTAATGATTCTCTCAGACAGATAAGACAAAAAATCACAGTTTCATTTAAACTCTTGCAAAAATGCGAGGGAATGGGGAGGAGGAGGAGGGAGGAGAGCTGTTTGATGTATGCAGTGCAACAGTATCAACAAAAGCGATTTCAAGAAGCATGCATAAATAGTTCACCGAGTCTCTCTCTCTCTCTCACACACACACACACACACGCACAGCTCATCGTCTAAGTTGGAATAATAATTACAATGAATGGTTCAACTCAATGAATCTTTAAGCACCACCATCTGCAGAAAGTGTCCAAACACACACAAATCAGTACTTGCCACCTAAAGCACTGACTAGATAAGTGTACATGTTCTTTCTTTCTTTATTTGGTGTTTAACGTCGTTTTCAACCACGAAGGTTATATCGCGACGAAGTGTACATGTTCTTTCAATCACTTCAAGAAACAAATTCCCTTGAACTACTGACACTTTTTCCATCTAAATGCATTTCATAAAGTTGTTATTACCAATCTATTTGATTCAATGCATCCAACACTATGAGCAATCGCATTCTTTACTTACTGTCACTGAAATGCATGTGTTTTCAAAAACAACAAAATGTAACTTAAAAAACTATAATGAAGTTGCCAACTGAAGATTTTAGTGGTGTTTTTTTTTATAAATGAAGCGAAAATCATAATTATAGGAATTAGGATGCTTTATACAACTTAAAGCTAATAATCACTGGATGCAACTCTACAATTGAGAACAGAAAACACGATGCTATTACTGACTTGATACTGTATTTAAAATCAGATAGAATAGTTTATAGCATAAGCACGCCCAACTGACACCAAAATAAAGTCCAGTCAAAAGCACAAACTAAAGCTCTTTCTTGAATTCGCTGAAATGAACACAGCCAAAGCTCAAAATTAAAACTGTCCACAAATCAGTAATTGCACAACACAATGTATTTACATAGCAAATACTGTTTCATGCTTGCATGAAGGTATTCACATAAAACATTTCATACACAATCAGAAAATCAAATCTTTGCCAAAATGCATGCTCCACACATTTATGTTTTGTGTGTGTGTGTGTGTGGTGGTAAAAATTGCCACAAACCAAGTCAAAATTGCAGTTCACCAAGAATCTCAAGTCACACTTCAAGTTCAAAAGTTGTCGTTCTTTTATGCAAAGTCCACGCATCACTCTCGGTTTAAAAGCACCAAACAAATTAGTGATAGTCCAAAACACAGAATGCAATCAAGCGCAAATCAAAACTTGATTTCACACACAATGTGCACTTCAGTCATGTTGTCATGTCCAGGAAAATAAAATTCAGGAATTCTTTTTCCGGAAAGTAAAAAAAAAAAAATCACATAACGCAAATCTTAACATAATACAGCGCTTAATCCGTTTGGTATTTCATTGCAAGTTATAAAGTGAGACTGTCTACATCCTTGAGACATACACTCTTCTTAAAACCTGCTTCATCTTCTTGGTTATATAATTAGCGAATAAAATGAGACATGTCAAAATGGATGTCAGTCTTGAAGCTCTAGTAATAGCTATGTCACTTCTTTACACATAAGACAGGATCTCTGAGCCTGTACACATTCCAGATGAAATGAATTTACTTTCACAATCAAATCACTGTTCACAATCCAGTCAGAGAAGCAACACCAATGTCATCAACCTTTCTTCAGTTCTAGTTACACTGGTCTAGGTATTTTTCTCTGATACACAAATACTATGCATGTTAATCTCATGATCAATATCATACACTGGCATATATACATAATTAAAGCCTCTTTTTTTCTTCCGTACAATGATAATCAGTCCACGATATTGGAGGCAAAGCTAAAATATAGCTTGGAAGCAAATACTACCTGGATTAAAATGTAGACAACTGGCTAGCAATAGTCTTATGCTGTTCGCAAAGCAGACCTTCAGTCATTTTCTGTGGCAATACCAGACTTGTTTACCCACACTTTGACTTTGATGTACTTTTCACCGAGATTCAGTGTATTTTCAAAATATTGAGAGTATTTTGCAACTCACAAGAATCGTTCATGAGCAATTGCTTCAAGGGCAGCAATAACATTGTCCATTTTCAGAAGTGGAATTTTTAGGCGTTACTGCTTTTCGCTTCGACATTTTCGTCAACGTGCTGGACCCGACGACAACAATGGCGGCAGATAAAATCTCGTCATATCACGTCTCACATGATTACATTGACCAATCGTCAAAGCTGGATTTTATTCACTGGGCTATCGCAAGAACAGGTTTGGCAACCTACTTTTGATTTCTCCTTCTTCTATTTAGTGATCACGATCAAACTCGTCGTATTTTTTTTCTCTCCAAACGTATTGGTCGTATCCTTGGCAACTTTGCGTACAAAATACGGCGAAATCGTATGGGTAAACAGGTCTGCAGTACAGAGCTAGGATTTTCTGCAGAATTCAAGTCAATGTGTAATTAACTTCTCCCTCTCACTGAGCGATGGAATATATAGATGTCTCATGGAAACTGCATGCTTGATTTGAAATAATGCTAACCTAAACAAGAAATGCATTCCAAAGTGGCAGTTCAACAGGAAGGGTCTTTCTCAACTTGCAGACTCTAAATTAAAGTCACACTCAAAGTGAGACGTTTCACACTGTGGCATATTTTTTCTTTGAAAGTATCATTGTTCTGCTGTCACGGTCACCTTCACACATATTTGCTGAAGAAATTGTGCCTACGCTGAAACTCAGCTGCTATTTGTATACCGAATTTGAAGGACTACAAGCTGCGACTTTAAAAAAAAAATTCGCATTGCGGCTTATAAAAAGATGCAGCTAAAACGTTACCTAAACTTGAATAGCATTCACCTAATGGAAGTCGCCGCGCATTTTCATTTCGCTTGATTAGCGATTACCGGTACTTTATTAGCTCTCTACTCAAGACTTGGCGCTTTTCTCTTTCTTTCGCGAATCTTCGTTTGTCAACAAGTCGTCGTGACAAGATAGCGTACAGAGAAACACCGGATGTATCAGGATCTCGCGCGCGCGAGATTTCGTTTTTTTGTGTCTCTCGATAGTTGGAGGAGCGAGAGCCGCCATGTTGTGTTTTCGTCTGCTCAAAACGTGCGCAAAAGTCGTAAATCATCCAAAAAAAGCTTATTCTGGGCGGGACCACATGTGTGTGTTGGTTACAAATTGTGTGTGTGATATTTTTCTTCAAACTTTTTCACTTTTCTTCTTTGTTCCGATTTCGCCAAATACCGTACTTTCGTTTGCCTGGTTGTTTTGATTGATTGACACGATCTGATTATATTTTTTTCGACGGCGCCTAATATAGTGACGCGGCCTATACGTGGCTCATCCCAATTTTTTTGTTAAAAGTCAGGGGTGCGGCTTATAAAACGGTGCATCTTGTAATCCATCAAATACGGTAGTCCTTGGGACACGCTCAATGCCGTTTCCATGGTAATTTTAACACACTCCAAGAATGTTCTCATTTGTGTCCCTGGAGATCCTTCCAATACACTCCAGAAAGGTAGGTTCCGTGAATTACCTACAAAAACTACGAGTGAAAAGATCAGTTTGACAGAGACAATGAAAAGCAGAAATCACTGATCACAGAGAAGCCTTGACAATGTACTCAAAAATGTTTGTGAGAATGATGATAGCAACCATGCGGAATGGATAATACATGCTTCGCACAAGGCCAGGTGAACATTCGATGAACTGCACAATCATCATGCAGCCTTCCACAACAGACGCAAGCATCAGGCGATGATAGCAGGAATTTGCATCAAATCCTCCAGTTACAGGCGGAACGATGCAACGGTATCATTCTTTGGAATACACTGTGTTTTATTTGTGAAGTACATGTAACTGTATTTCATGGAGGACTGAATCTCCATTGCTCTGCAAGCTTTAGAAAAAGAGCTGCTACAAGGCTTGGTCCAGAGTGTCGTTTCAGATTGTGCAAAGGGTCAGAAGCCACACAGTTCTGGAAGCTCTTGTAGGTGATGATAATTGTAATCCAGATGTTGAATTTTATGGAGGTTTAGCAGCTCATCAGCTCTCCAAGCACTTATATCTGGAATTTTCAAGGCTTGTTGCACACAGGGGCATTTCAGAGGCTGGGGAAGATTCAAAGCTGATCCTTTCAAGAACCAACTACAGGCGAGATCCATCAGGGCTTCTCAGCAGGAACAGTAGACGCAGAAGCCCCCCTTTTTTCACAGCATAGCACAGATGACGCCTTCTCTCCAAAAGACTGGGGTGAGTGTGTTTAAACAGCACAAATGATGCTTGATATCCAAACGAATGGGTGAGTGTGTTTACACAACACAAATGAAGCTTGCTATCCAAAAGAATCGGTGTGCACACTCGGTCTCAGAATGTTTTTCCACCGACACATTGCCCAGGGTCAGGTGCTAGGACAAGGAAGGAGAGGGTGAGGAGGCGGGGGCCTGCCTGGCGTCCATTTCAAAGTGTTTGTAGAGACTGGTGACGTAGGTCATGACCGCCTGCCAGTCTGGACGCTCCATGGCCACCATGTCGTTCAGGTTCTGTCAAACACAGCACCAATAATATTACTAATCAACAACATCACCAATAATATAACCAATCAACAACATCACCAATAATACAAACAAATCAACAACGTCACCAACCATATAACCAAATAACAACACCAATAATATAACCAATTTACACTGCCAATACTAATGAACCAACCAACCCACTTCAGTGGCACCCCCTTGTTAAGACATAAAACAATGTGAGAAAATCAGGTCTTAAATAAAGGAAGGAGTATTAACATAGGGGTATATTTACACAGGTTGTGACCAGACAATCTGAGAAAACAGGGTTTTAACAGGGATGAAGTCTTCAAATGTGGGTGGGGGTGTCTTAATTAAAAGGGGGGTTCCACTGTATCGTTTAACACCCTCAACCCCAATACTGTAATCAAATCATCGTTCATCAACTAACACATCCTGAAAAATGTAACCAAGTGTATTCACACACCCATCTTTCTTTCTTTATTTGGTGTTTAACGTCGTTTTCAACCACGAAGGGTTATATCGCGACGGGGAAAGGGGGAAGATGGGATAGAGCCACTTGTCAATTGTTTCTTGTTCACAAAAGCACTAATAAAAAATTTGCTCCAGGGGCTTGCAACGTAGTACAATATATTACCTTACTGGGAGAATGCAAGTTTCCAGTACAAAGGACTTAACATTTCTTACATACTGCTTGACTAAAATCTTTACAAAAATTGACTATATTCTATACAAGAAACACTTAACAAGGGTAAAAGGAGAAACAGAATCCGTTAGTCGCCTCTTACGACATGCTGGGGAGCATCGGGTAAATTCTTCCCCCTAACCCGCGGGGGGGCACACACCCATCACCAATGCGGTAACCAAACCACCTTCGATAAACACGCTCAGCTTTAACATTCACTTGTTTATTAACACACTCATCCCAAATACTGCCAAAAATAACAGCTACTCTAAAAAGATTTGCATGAACCTGCAGTGCTGGTATCGGCAACGTTAAACAAGAAGGGCAAAGCCCATACGACTCACATGCTTGACCTTGACCTTTACATGACCTTGACCTTCAGACATAGGAAGTACAATGGTGCTTATTGGCTCTTTCTACCATGAGATATGGTCACTTTTAGTGGTTCACTACCTTATTTTGGTCACATTTCATAAGGGTCAAAGTGACCTTGACCTTGATCATATGTGACCAAATGTGTCTCATGATGAAAGCATAACATGTGCCCCACATAATTTTTAAGTTTGAAACAGTTATCTTCCATAGTTCAGGGTCAAGGTCACTTCAAAATATGTATACAATCCAACTTTAAAGGACTCTTGCGACCTTGACCTTGAAGCAAGGTCAACCAAACTGGTGTCCAAAGATAGGGCTTACATTGCCCTGTATAGCATACATAGCTAAGATTGCCATTCTCGATAACTTCAGAAAAAAATGCGAAAATGTGAAAAATGGTCGTTTTTAAGACAACAATTACGGCCCCTGTGACCTTGAACTTGAAGTGAGGTCAAGTTGCCGCACATGTTTTTTGAGATCTTGTAACCATACACCATCAGGCCACATCAGGTGTTGATAGACTTAATAGTGTCCAAGAAATATCCAACGTTAAAGTTTTCCGGACGGACGGACGGACGGACGGACGGACGACTCGGGTGAGTACATAGACTCACTTTTGCTTCGCATGTGAGTCAAAAAGCCTATCTAAACAGTCACCCTCTTCACAATGCAATGTGACCACTAGGCTTAGTTGCCTTTCCTTAACTCATTCGAGGACTGGGTGGTCGAGTGGTAACGCACTTGCGCTCGGAAGCGAGAGGTTGCGAGTTCGACCCTGGGTCAGGGCGTTAGCAATTTTCTCCCCCCCTTTCCTAACCTAGGTGGTGGGTTCAAGTGCTAGTCTTTCGGATGAGACGAAAAACTGAGGTCCCTTCGTGTACACTACATTGGGGTGTGCACGTTAAAGATCCCACGATTGACAAAAGG
Source organism: Littorina saxatilis (assembly GCF_037325665.1). Classification (NCBI taxonomy): domain Eukaryota; kingdom Metazoa; phylum Mollusca; class Gastropoda; order Littorinimorpha; family Littorinidae; genus Littorina; species Littorina saxatilis. The sequence continues at coordinate 22,324,748 of NC_090253.1, read as the reverse complement.
GTCTTTCCTGGCAAAATTGTATAGGCATAGATAAAAATGTCCACCAAAATACCCGTGTGACTTGGAATAATAGGCCGTGAAAAGTAGGATATGCGCCGAAATGGCTGCGATCTGCTGGCCGATGTGAATGCGTGATGTATTGTGTAAAAAATTCCATCTCACACGGCATAAATAAATCCCTGCGCCTTGAATATGTGCGCGATATAAATTGCATAAAATAAAATTAAAAAATAAAAAAAAATTTTAAAAAATCCCTGCGCTTAGAACTGTACCCACGGAATACGCGCGATATAAGCCTCATATTGATTGATTGATTCATCCTTAAACCATTCCTTCCTTCCAAGTAAAGCTGAAAGTACAGAACTTGTAACAAAGTTGCTAACACTAACAGCTAAAAACATTGACCGTAGACAGAAATACGACTACTCACCAGACTGGATGAAATGCCAACACTCTCAGCAGCTGTGAAGGCAAGTGTGAAGTTTCTCCTCTGAAAATAAACAAAACACAACACAATTACAATCAACTGCAGCAGAAAGTTTCTTATTCCCACCTAGTGTCTCTGTCTCTCCTAGAGGCATAGACCTACCCCAACTAAAGGGCCATAAGTATTTGCTTGAACGACTCCATAACACACACTTTCCATGACCTGTCCTGTCAGCTTTGAGTCATGCTATGAAGTTCCATACCACTAAGGATCATGAAGTGAAAGCTAAACATACACTTGGTACAGCCAAACCTGCCCTGGTGAACAAACACCTGTCAATAACCACCACCTGCTCACAACGACCACACTGAAGGATACATGACAAGTTTTTCTCTATATAATTCACCTTTTCATAGTGACTACACTGTCAATAACAACCACTTTTGAGAGCTTGTTGTAGACGAGTTCAACTGTACTATTCATAGCCTGCCTGCCTGCCTGCTGTCATGTCATGAACAACCATGACACTAAGAATACTCGAACACAAAGCTAAAAATATTATCATTATTTTGGGAGAAGGCAATACACCCTTTCGGAGTCTCAGGCGAGAGCAAATCTCGCGTCGCGAGAAAATCTGCCCATTGCATGCTGGGATTGCAAATTGTACCAAACACGAGGTCTTCAGAGGAGGTACATTGCCGATTGCGTTCAAGTTTTCCCTCGTAAGCTCTTATCTCTTTGATATTTCTGTGGTTTTTGTCCCACGATAGTTTCATGATTTAAGCGGAATGGATCTCGAGTGTGTTTGGTACAACGGAGCACCCCCTGCCGCCAAAAATGTGACTAGCCGCGCATGCGCACTCGAAACTCCGAAGGGGTGTACACAACTATTCGTAAAGAATTTGCAAAACGAATATCTGCACTGTGCAAGCTCAAAACTCCACCTCACTTCTTTTAAACGGATCCATTGAATCAGGAGACTTTATTTATGAATCATCAGATTCTACTTATGAATTAGAGAGATTTTTTTATAATTTTTTTTTTTATTGTAATGGATGAAGAGAAATTTATTTTGTGCAGGCGCTTTCTTGTTTGCTTGTGCTCTCTGTCGAAAGTGCTGCATGCAACAACAACAAAATTCTTCTCAAAACAATATTTCGACTAAAACCCAAGTTAAAGCCTCTCAGACATGGCAGACACTCCAGTGTAAACGCAGACTGACCTTGTCCTCTGAGTTGAGAGTGTTGTAGGGGATTTTCTCTGGCAGGTAGCCATGCATCAGTGCGCAGAATGCTAGACCGTCGTTCCAACTGCTGCTGAAGTTGGTGATGTCCACTCCCTGTGCACACACAAACACACATATGTGTGAATAAGCAGAGTACGAACGAGTATGCATTCAGGTGCATACACACTTACACACACAAACTCTCTCCTTCTCTTTCTATCTCTCTTTTTCACATACACACATACAAACACAAGCATGCACACACACACACAAACACACAAAAGCATGCACACGCACACACATTCATGCGCACACACACACACACGCACACACACACGACACTCACATTGTAAGACATGGTTTTCTGCTGACACCACTTGAGTAGAGCATTTCGCTTGGAGCCGCCCATCTGCTTTGCCAGGTAGGAGAGAGGATCCTTGCCCGAGCTGTCCTTGTCACTGTCAAACACACAACTGAATGTCACACCATCAGTTCCACTGTTATACCGCTGGGGCCTGGTTAACTGGCCAGTGACTCTTTAAATCTTTTTCTGATGTCACCCAAGTATTTTCTGAATGACAGAACAAGGCAATGTTTACAGAGAATAGTTATTCTGGCTCTGTCAATGTCTTACACTAAGAAACACAAGTTATATTCAGTTATGTTTCATTTTAGGAAAATTAACTTGATAAGTTCACATACTAGAAAAGAGAATAGAAGTGAGGAAATAAAACAAAACACTACAAATTTCCTCTAAAAATGAATACAGGCGCTACACACAAATCTTGCCAAAACATGGTGCAGAAGCAACCTAAATGGGTTGATTTCAAAAAGAAACAAGTCGCGTAAGGCGAAAATACAATATTTAGTCAAGTAGCTGCCCTTTTTCAGCAAGACCGTATACTCGTAGCATCGTCAGTCCACCGCTCATGGCAAAGGCAGTGAAATTGACAAGAAGAGCGGGGTAGTAGTTGCGCTAAGAAGGATAGCACGCTTTTCTGTACCTCTCTTTGTTTTAACTTTCTGAGCGTGTTTTTAATCCAAACATATCATATCTATATGTTTTTGGAATCAGGAACCGACAAGGAATAAGATGAAAGTGTTTTTAAATTGATTTCGAAAAAAAAATTTTGATAATAATTTTTATATATTTAATTTTCAGAGCTTGTTTTTAATCCGAATATAACATATTTATATGTTTTTGGAATCAGCAAATGATGGAGAATAAGATAAACGTAAATTTGGATCGTTTTATAAATTTTTATTTTTTTTTACAATTTTCCGATTTTTAATGACCAAAGTCATAAATTAATTTTTAAGCCACCAAGCTGAAATGCAATACCGAACCCCGGGCTTCGTCGAAGATTACTTGACCAAAATTTCAACCAATTTGGTTGAAAAATGAGGGCGTGACAGTGCCGCCTCAACTTTCACGAAAAGCCGGATATGACGTCATCAAAGACATTTATCAAAAAAATGAAAAAAACGTTCGGGGATTTCATACCCAGGAACTCTCATGTCAAATTTCATAAAGATCGGTCCAGTAGTTTAGTCTGAATCGCTCTACACACACACACAGACACACACACAGACACACGCACATACACCATACCCTCGTTTCGATTCCCCCTCGATGTTAAAATATTTAGTCAAAACTTGACTAAATATAAAAAAGATCCAAACAAAAAGATTCACCACTGCACAAATTGCAAGCATGTATAGCATGCATTGACAAAAACAACTCTGTCTTCACTTCACCCCATCCCTCGCCTTCCAATACCTTCTTTCTGAAACAAGCAAACGCAAATTCCTACAAAATTATATTTTCTCTCACCTGATTATATTACTGTTTCTCCTGGTACTGCCCCTATCCTTGAGTATAGAGGAAATCTGAGGACCAGCTTTGCTTCCCGACTCCGCCTCTGACTGTGAAGATTTTCCTGCTGGCGTCTCAGACACGGAGGAGAGACCGGATCCGGAGAGTCGAGGCTGGAGAGTCATCTTCTCTCCGGGAGACTTGTCCATGGAATTGAGAGCATTGCGGAAATCTTTGGTGGGGGAGGCGGGGCTGGATGGCGTTGGAGGGGAGGTGGGCGACTTGAGCATATCCTGTGGAAAGAGCGAATGTCAGGTATGAAAGCTGGGAACGCAGAAGAAGAAGGCGAAAATATGAAAGTCATTCATTGTCCCATTGCTAGGGAATTATTGGGGTTGCTTCCTCCCAGTGGAAAGGGCTTGTGTGTGCCTGCAAGTGTGTGTCTGCATGCGTGCATGAGTGAGTACATACACATGCTTCACAATGTAAAAAAACACAGCACTTGTATAATTTCTCTAAACTATGTCTCCTCCTTTTCCAACATACCTGATAAGAGGTGTAAGAACACTCAGTGTCTGTAGAATTTCGCCGTGACCCTGTTTGACTAGACTGCATGGACGAACATCCGCTCTTGCGCTGCTCTTCGATGGTTTTGATGAGAGCCTTGACGGACAGAGACTGACTGGCCGTGCGCTGCTCGCCACGACGACCTCCACCTTCACGCAGCGTCACCAGCTCTCGATCCACACACCCTGCCACCTGTAGGTCACGAAGGGAAATGTCAACAATAACGCAGGTTGTCAACGAACAAAATGAACAGGGCGCTATAAATTGTAACCTGGTGGTTGATAAGTGAGGTGAAATAATTATTTTGGGATTTGTACCAGTACATAATGTGTTTTCATTTCATTTTCATATCTTTATTATCCCATTGCTGGGAAATGTGGGTTGCTGCCTCCCAGTGGAAAGCTACCGGCAATGCAAAAATGATCAACCTTTACTGGCGAGTTCAGACAAGAATCAGGATCACCAATATCCAAATTATCTGTTTTCCAGAAACCCTGTTATCAGGCGACATCAAGGATTCCGAGCCCACCTTCAGATAATCCAGAGTTAGTATCCCCCATCTCTGAAAGTGATCCACACTGCAGATGCCATGAAGATCCTGCATGTTCACTCCTTCTTTCGTCAGCTTGGTTTTTGAAAAGGTTGCTCTACTCTATTAGCCCTATTTCTCTGAAAAATGGGATGTATGATTTTTTTTCTTCTTCTGATTGTTCAGGGAAGTCAAAAATGTGTTTGTTTTTATTTTTTATTGTTTTAAATTTCATTTTCAGAATGGCCCAATGAAAACCACTTTTGTGTTTTTTTGTTCCTCGGTGACCTACCTTTCCCTTGAGCTCAGCGGTGCTGAAGACGGTGCGGCTGCCGGGACTGCGTGACTCCTCGAAGGCCTTGGCGGACTTCATGACCTGCAGCTCGGCCTTGACACGGTCCAGCTCCAGCTGCTGGTTCAGACACCGCTCCCTCAGAGACATGTTCTCCTCAGACACCTTCTGCATCCCCTCCGCCGTCTCCGCTCGGAACTCGTTGGCGATCACCACGGCAACCTGCAGGTCCTTCTGGAACTGCTGCCACTCTTCCGCTTCCGACTGGTGGCGTGTCAGCGTCTCCGTCAGCTCATGTTCCGTCTTGGATTTCTGCATGCGAAGGGCGTGGAGGTCCCCGTTGATCTCTTGTACCTGGTTGGAGATGAAACGTTAGTTGAGACATTGGTGGTTGATCACTGACAAATACATGTAAGTTATGACAGAATCTTCTGCTAGTTGTGAGTCAGTCAAATGTGTGAAGAATAAAAGATTACAAAGTGACCAAGTTTCAACGCTTCAGCTACAAAAACATGGAAATGTTTGACACCTTTCATTTTGGACCCAAACTTGACCCCACCCCGCTGTGACCTTGAAATTTGACAAGGGTAATTCCTGTTTGAGGTTATTGAATCCTGAAAGTGTGTGAAGTTTCAAAGCGCAAGATACAACATCAGAGAAAGAGAGAAAATGCTAGTTTTACGCCCTCACGGCAAAGCCATTAGGGGCATGTTACACGGGAAAACCCGGCTTTGTATGAAAATAAAAAATAAAAATGCAGGGGGGGGATGTAGACAGCTGGCTGCCGGCTGCTAGAGGAGACCTGAAATGGGCTAGGGACCGGGTTGGGTCGTCTTGGGTCAGTGCTGAAATGGTTACTTTATTGGCTGTTGGCCGAACGGACACCCGAGCTTCATATTTTTGCATGCATGTATTCGTGTTTCCAAGGCCTGAGGCTTTCGCTGTGACCCTGGGATCTTTATCGTGCGCATGCGTGCACACGGGGGTGTTCGGACACCGAGGAGAGTCTGCACAAAGTTGACTCTGGGACACACATCCCGCGCCGAACTTGGGGGTTGAACCCACGCTGATAGTAACAACCAGTTTTAAAGCCAGCGCCTCTACCGACTGGGCAAACTCCCCCCCCCCCCCCCCCATTTGGTTGGGGTCAAGAAGTTCCATGGAGGGCGGGGGGTATGGAGTAACACATAGTGTTTTGCTCAGAACATTCCCACCCAAGCAGAGCCGCGCTAGGGGTACGCATTACCGTAAAGCTGGCAGTCAGTGCTACCAAATGTCGTCTGTGTCTACCACACGGTGGTGACTTAATGTGGGTCTATGTAAGCAGATGCCAGCGCAAGCAATCTGATGCAGAGTCAGGAGGCGGTTTGGTACAAGAGAACCTTAGAGGCCACAGCCTCGGCCGTCTAAGGGATCTGTGTGTCTGGAGGCACATGTTCAGTTTTTGTTTATGGCCGGCCGCATGGCCTAACACTGTTCATTACCAAGACTCGATTGCTCAGGGAAGTCAAAAATTAATGTCTTAAATTTCATTTTCAGAATGGCCTTATGAAAACTACGCACACAAACACAACCACATCCACCCACACAGCACCTACCCTAGCACAGTATGTCTTTTTCTCCTCTAAATATCTGTCGCAGTCTTGCTGCAGCTGGTCAATGTGTTCTCTCAGCGTCTCCAGCTCCTGTAGGGCGTCTGTGCGATCTTTGTCGCTCTTCTCCATGCGGTACTGAAGCTCCGACACCTCTGTCTTGGCGTTGTTACGGGCAACCTGCACAGTCACAGTGGAAAGTGGCAGTCATGTGAGATGTCTTGGTTTGAGTGTGGGTTGAAAAGAAAATAGACGATTTTTGAAAATAACTCCGTGGGGTTTGCTTGTGTTGTGGAAGAGTGACCTTTTCTTGCAAAACCTCTACCAAACATTAGAGGAGCCAATCACTAACAGTGTCAAAACCTCTGCCAAACATTAGAGGAGCCAATCACTAACAGTGTCAAAACCTCTGCCAAACATTAGAGGAGCCAATCACTAACAGTGTTAAAACCTCTGTCAAACATTAGAGGAGCCAATCACTAACAGTGTCAAAACCTCTGTCAAACATTAGAGGAGCCAATCACTAACAGTGTCAAAACCTCTGTCAAACATTAGAGGAGCCAATCACTAACAGTGTCAAAACCTCTGCCAAACATTAGAGGAGCCAATCACTAACAGTGTCAAAACCCCTGCCAAACATTAGAGGAGCCAATCACTAACAGTGTCAAAAACAGATGGGCGGGAGCATGTGTTTCCGACACTCCCCTCGCTATAGTGATTGGCCCCTCCAATGTTTGGCAGAAGTTTTGCAACACATACAAACCCAACCAAGTTATTTTAAGAATTCGTCTTCTGTCCAAAAATATCTTTGTTCTCCTGATTGAACTGAGTTAGGATGGTATAACTTAACCCTTAGGCTGGTTGTCGCGACATATGTCACGCTACTTCACCTGGTTGTCACGACATATGTCGCGCTACTGGCTCAGTCTGTTTGGTCGGTTCCGATTACCTCCCATGGATACGAAAACCTATATGACCGTTTTTCTTTATTTTTCTCTCTGTTAATTCACCAGTGGCTATGTAACATGTGTTACAGAACTGCACCAGTGTAAGGGTTAAACGATGAAAAACTTCATGTTTTGAAGAATCTTTTCTCTCATTGTTTAGAAATGGCTGTTGCAAGCCCAAAGACAACCACCCACCTTGAGCTCTTCGTCCCTTGTAGCCAGGCTGTCTCGTAGACGGATGGCTTCGTTCTGAGAGTGGGCCAGTGACTCTTGCAGATTGGCCAGTCGCTGTTCGCACCGCGCTTTGTCTTGCCGCGTCTGGTCCAGGAGCGTTTCCAGTTCTGACTGGTTCTCTGCCTGCTGGCATTTTTCTAGCTCTGCCACCTGCACACAACAGTCCACAGATAAGTGTCCTTTTTCTCTGACAGTGATAACACCTTCAACAGAAGAGACCTGCTTGATACCATTTCCTCTTCCTTTTGTTATAAACTCGAGAGGGGTGCTAAAAGTATTGGATACTCGAGGGAGACAAACTACGAAATCAAATTCGGAGCGTAACGCAAAACTTTGTTTGTCAGATCTAAACAGCAGAGTGTGATTAAATGTCACAGGATTGGACAGTATGTGATGTGATTTTTTCTTTACAGAAGTTTAAAACTGTCATTTGTCACTTTATCGCTGCATGCTTGTAAAGTTGTGAAAATGACCAGGAAGGGCAAAGGGCTGACAGTTCAGCAAAAATAACTTACTGTACAGATGAAAATGGCTAGGAAGGGCAAAGGGCTGACAGTTCAGCAAAAATAACTTACTGTACAGATGAAAAAAGCTACCAAATTTCAATTGTAGACAGCAGCACTGTCTGGGAGAAAAAAAAAGTATTTTGCAGGTATTTTAAATAGCTCGAGTTGAGAGGGACAGTGACAATCAATCCTAGATTTGAAATGCCTCAGTGAGAGTATCAATTTCTGTTCATCAAGGTAGACTGTCGCTTATGACTTTGGGTAGTTTGATCTATTTGGGAGTCATCTAAGTTTCCACTGTCAAGCAGAACTAACCTTCTATTGTAGGCAGGAGATCAATGAATTGATATGCCATTGTGCTATCTGGGCATTTCAAGAATTTGATCAGGAGCTTCAAATGCCGCAAATCAGCCCAAACCTGCGTAAAAATGTCATGCCTGTATTGATGCTTACTTTAGATTTTTCACTGTCAAGCAGCGTTTTGAACCTGGCGAGTTCAATCTCGTTGGCAGACACCTCCTCCCTCAGATTAGCGGCCAGACGTTCGTTGGCGTCGCCCTCAGCCCTGGTGACCTGCAGCTTGTCTTCTAGCACCTGCAATAACCCAGCATGAATTTTTCATCATAAGCAGATGATGAAACATAAGTATGATGTGGATGTGGGATGTCTTGGCTTCCCGTGTACATTTCAACAGGGAGTTCCCAGCATGCTGGGATACAAGCTAAACTGCACAAGTTTTTGAACTCTGGCTCCGAGTGCTGCGGTCTTACCCCATGTTAAAGTGACGGTATTCTGAACTAAAACAACAACAAAAACATGTAAGCCCCAAAGAAAGTTTTCTTGCACAAACTCACATTGGATTAGGCAAAATCTGTAATGACAGGGAGACATTTGTTACGGGATTAAGTGAGGTGAGTTGCACATGCAGTTCCTGCTTAGTGATATGGCTGATTGCTGTGCACTAGCAGTTAGTTCAGAAGCAAACAGCCAGATATGCTGTCGGTGGCGTGTCTGCGACACCAACTGGGACAAGTTTACCGTGGAGACTGTTAGCTGTACCATTCACGTAATGACTGCTTTTCCAGCAACCTTTGCTTTTTCAGCGTTCTTGAAAACATTATACGATTAGTCTATTTAATTACATAATTATGACGAGCTTACCTGAGTAAGTGAAGTCTAATTGTGGTTTTATCTCCCACAATTCCGAGAGGAATGGGTCACGTGAGATAGAACGCGGGAATACGTCACTGAACGAATGGTTTCCGTCCTGTGAAGACGTGTGTTGGTGCTGTGGCTTGTTCAACCTACAAAGGGGTGCAATTTACGGACATTGTGGGTCCACAAGAAGAGGGGCTTGCTTGCTCGAGTCTCTCATATGCTAGTGGTTTTATCAAGGGCGATTTATCTCATTTCATTCATGTCATTTAATACTTTATCGTCCAATTGCTCGGAAAGTCGGGTTGGTTAGCTTTCTCCCAATGGAAAATTGGCAGCAATAAGAGTCGCGTTACCCAGGTGTGTGTGTATTTCGGTGTGATCAGCCAAATTAACTTTGGCAAAATGACCGATGTCTTTTACCTGCCACAGCGGTGACACAGGGTTGGGACATGAATACTGGCTCTGAGTCATCACATACAGTTGACCCTGGTCCCTCCCGGCCTGGCTTCTAACCTGTAATCCGAAGATCACAAGTCCAGTGCTCTGGCAACTGAGCTAAAATAAAAGACCCAGCAAATACTGGTGTGGGCAACACTTAGTTCACCTTCTGCTCTTTCACACCTACACTGGCAGGTACACAGTTAGGCTGGTGGTTGGGATGAGAAGTGCTATTTACATCGCATTCTTACAGCTTAGAAAGTCAAGAGTCAACAAGTTTTCCATGACATCATTCTCCGTAACAGAGAAATGTTTCTAATCTTCTCTTCTCTTTGTTTTGTTTTATTTTGTATTGTGTTTATGTGTACGTGTGATTGGCATGCTTTTGTGCCAGTTCTGCAGGAGTTGCAATGCCTGGCCCATTTTGCGAGGCGGACTAGTGATAACGATCAAACCTTTGTCTGACACATGCATGCACAGCAAATGTTCAAAACTGAGCTTCTTTTACCGTAACTGGTGCCTGTGTGTTCTCTATCGCTTGCCCCCTCTAACAAAATACAACACCCTTCAGCTAAACAGAAGCACGCAGTATCAGATGTTCATAAGATCCCTTTCACCACCATCATACATCCTCCCTACCTGTATCTTATCCCTGAGAGCGTCGGTCATGTCCTGCTGTTCCCGGCAGTCGGCCTCCATGTTGCGCAGGGCGTTGGACCACTCCGTCTGCTTGCGGAACAGCTCTTCGCGCTCCTCCTGGGCGCTCTTGAGCAGCTGCAGCAGGTGGGCCTCCCGCTCCGTCTTGTCTGGCAGGTTGCCCGAGATCAGCAGGCTCTTCAACTGTTCCACCTGGGGGAGAAATTTAGACAGGTCATGATGGGTTGCGGGGGACCTGGGCTGAGATGCAGGAACCAAAAGTGGGCGCAACCCAAAGGGGAGAGAACAAACCGCTGGTTCTGATTCATTGAAATCACAACAAACCTCAGTTTCAACCAATACGACACTGCGGGTGGCTCCTGTTTGGGTGTAAACTTTCTCGCGCACCTCAGCCCAGCTGCTGCACTGCAGAAGACGCCTGACTGCGGACTTCAATGCTGCCACCGAGCTAAGGATATAACGGCCGTGTACATAGAACGCAGAAGAAGAAGACTGATGGGTTGGAGGGTAGAAATGGGATGTGGGGGACAGTGATTCTCAACCTTTGACTTTTTTTTGTTATAGTTCTTATCGTACTAAAAATGACCACATCAGGATCATTTGATTGCATGATTCACCAATGAACCTGATGTGAGCTTTCTGTGCCATTTCTTCTATAACTGTTTTGTCTTCCTCTCGTTGGCTTTAACTGTTTTGCTTTTTCCAGACTTGTGTGTGTGTGTGTGTCTTTGCGAGTGTGTGTGTGTGTGTGTGTGTGTGTCTTTGCGAGTGTGTGTGTGTGTGTGTGTCTTTGCGAGTGTGTGTGTGTGTCTTTGTGAGTGTGTCTGTGTCTTTGCGAGTGTGTGGGCACGGGGGTGGGGTTGGGGTGGGAGGGGGAGGGGTGGCAGGGTTTGGAAACAGGCAAAGTTATTCCTCATCTGCAAGTAAAAGTGCAGTTTTGTGAAATTCTCACCTGTGTTCTTGTGGTCTCCAGTTTCTCTGTCTGTGTACAAAGTGATTCCAACAGTACAGTTTTTTCATCCACAAGACGCCCGTTCTCCTCTGTCAGTTCGTTGACCGCATCCTGAAGGTCACCTGGTGAAAACAAATAATTGCCGTAAAAGAGAATTTCAAAGCCCATTTATATATCATTTGAAGTTAAAAGTTTTTTCAGTGGCTTTTGGTTTTTCTTGTGGACAAACAAAAAAGAACTGTTAACTCCATACAGATCTTTTGATACCAGACAAATGATCATCCCAGCAATTCACTATTCAAACCATCATTCACTAAACACCACCTCTCCGAACCCCAACCTCCAGACACATTTCACACAGAACATACACGCACCTTCATCACCAGACAACCAGAACTCACCAAGCTCCTGCAGTTTAGCCTACAGCTCCTTCATCGTGCAAGGAAAATGCGTTTTGTCAGACAGGCTACAGAGATCTTGCTTGCTGCTTCCTCACCCCTCCTCTGCCATGCCCCCCCCCTCCCCCAGCCCTGAACACCCCCACCCCCCAACACAAGAATGCTCACTCACCAAGCTCCTGCAGTGTAGCCTGCAGCTCCTCCGTAGTACTGTAGTTAGTTTCCTCCATCTGGAGAATCCTCTCCGTGAGGCATGCGACGGAGATCTCGGAGAGCGCGTCGCTGTTGCAGCTCTTGTTGCTCTGCTTGTCCCAGTTGCTGTGCTCCATGGAGAGGATGGAGGGGTGGTCCGGCGTGCCGCACAGGTCCGCCAGCGACATGCCGGGCTCCGAGGTGGTCATGGACGACGAGCGATGCAGAGAGCCCAGCTTGCCCATGTGCATGCGGTTGTCGTGCAGTCCTGGTGGAAGCGCTGGAGAGGAAATTGTACACAACAGGTGAGGAAAGTTGGAGAGAGATCATGAAGTTCCAGTAAACCCGAGAATGTGCGTAATTATGGTATCACTGGCTACTAGGGCTGCTAGACATGAGAGTAACCTCACAGAGGCCCGCTCAGTAAAACATAATCACATGTTCTCAAAGAAAAATCTACGAATCTCAACCCCCCCCCCCCCCCAATCTATACATCCAATGTCTCTGTCGGTAAGATGCTGACTGTGTGTACATTTTTCTCAACCATGTTTGCATCCCCCTCCCTTCTTAGCATGAGAAGAGAGAGAGAAATGAGGCAGTCAGAGATGTTGGAAGTGTTACATTTACTCAACATTCCGCCCTTTTAGACAAGCCTACCTACAATGGTTCACTACAGTACTGTACATATGGACAATTTTCAACTGATTTTGAACTAAATTTTGTTGGTGAGAAGTTATTGAAAACTGGGCTGGCGAACAGTGTGCCAGCTTTTGGTTGGCTAGACTCCCCCCAGTTCGGCATTGTACAACTCGCAGTGATTTTGGCATAACTACTTTTACATGTATCACACTCTCCTATCACCATCCCACTCTCACCGGCTTTAGCCCCATCTGTGGAGAGGCTGTCACAGCTGATGGAGGGGTTGAGGGGGTGGTCAGAAACACTGTCTCCGCTTTTGCCCAGGGACTTGACGGATCCGGATCCGATCTTCATGATGAGTTTCTCGGTGTCGGTGTACTGCTCGACGGAGATGTCCAGCTCCTTCATGCGGTCCATCAGGTGCTTGTTCTGGTGACGCAGCTGTTCCAGCTCTTCTGCCATGCTGCAGTGTAAGAAACGCATGGATATGTCATTATAGGCGCAGTCTATTCAGAGAGAGAAACACAAACAGGTGGATATACATAGAGGCAGGTACATTGAGATGCAGACAGACAGGCAGGTACACACACACAGAAGCAAGCACAGACAAAAGCGCATGCACAAAAGCAAGCGCACACACACAGAAACACAGGTACAAACACACTCACACATGTATACACACACATGCACACACACACACATACAAACACACACACACACACACAGCCCAAAGTCATGGAAACAATGGAGTAGGGTTGAGAGTTGTGACCAAGGTACAAAAAATATCAACATGGGAGTGAGTGGAGTGGAAGTTACTTCTGTTCTGTGTCAATCAACTACAATTTAGAAACCATGCAATCTTGCAATTAGAAGCTAGTCATCTCCCAAACTGTCCTCTCTTCCACAAAATCCCCCACGGGGATGACGAAGGCTTCCTTCAATCATCCAATCTTGTGTAATGTTGCTTGCAATGAGAAAATCTACTCAGACAACACACCTGCTGGTTTTGGTTGCTGCCACCGTTTCCTTCAGGCGTTTGACCTCGTACTTGTACTTCTCAATCTCCCCTTTCCTGCCCTCAGCGACCTTGGTAAGTTGGGAGATCCTCTCTTCCAGAATCTTCTTCTCCTTCTCGAAGTTCGCCAGCAGTTCTGCGTTGTACGCCATCACGTCTGCTGGGGCCGAGGTTCGCTTCTTCAGTGACTTGTCCTGAAACAGGTCCGTCTTTGTTTGCAGGCACTTAGAATCACAACTTAAATTTTGGGTGGTAAGTCAGTAACACTGTCTCCGCTTTACCCCCCCCCCCAAACAAAATATCTGTAAGCACCCAACCTTAAACAACCTCTTCCTCCTACCTTGCTGACGTTCTGTGTGCTCTGCGCTCTCTTGATGGAGTTCTGGGAGGCGGCAGACTTGTTGGAGTTGACGGACTTCATGCTGCCCGAAGTGTTGCTTCCAATGTCGATGGACTGCGTGCTGGAGGCTTTCCGCATGGCTGACACTGGCTGTGGCTTGAGAGCCTTGGGCTTCACGAACCCCGAGTTCTTCTCTTTCTCTTTTAGCACCTGAAAGATGTAGAGGATGCGTGTTATTCTTTTGCGCCTGTGTGTGTAAATACAGTGGAACCCCCCTTTTAAGACCTTCAAAAATCGTAGAAATTGAGGTCTTAAAAAGGAGGGAGTCTTAAAATGGAGGTAAATGTACAGAACATCTGAGAAAGGAGGGTCTTAAAAAGGAGGGAGTCTTAAAATGGAGGTAAATGTACAGAACATCTGAGAAAGGAGGGTCTTAAAAAGGAGGAAGTCTTGAAAGGGGGGTTCCACTGTATCTTGCTGTTGCATGTTTTGTCCCTAAAATCACATGCAAACCGCGACATCTCAGACAGCTGGCAGCATGGCTGCCATCAAGGCATGTATGTTTGCATTAGTTGTCCACTCACACTGTGAGACACACACACATACTTCACTGTCATCAGCTTTATGCTGGATGAATCCTGTTCATAGTTCTCAAAATAAATAGGGTGACAAAACTGAGGAGCAAAACACTGCAATAATATGCCATAAATAGATCTCATACTAACTAGAGGAACCAAGACTAATAATTATCCTGATTGTTAAGGCGAGACAGAGTGGTCCAATTCAACTATCCTCAACCTTACTCAATCCCTGAGTAATAATATGACATAAATAGATCTCATACTAATAACTAGAGGAACCAAGACTAATAATCATTCTGATTGTTAAGGCGAGACGAGACAGTGGTCCAATTCAACTATCCTCAACCTAACTCAATCACTGAGCAAAAAAGGTCCAATTCAACTAATAACAAAAATAATGAACACAATTCAAATCTGAAGACTTCCTGCAGTTATTTCTGCAATAACTAGCTCACCTGATTCTCCTTGTTCTTCTCAGCTGTAGAAGTTGATGTTGACGTGGACTTTGCAGCTGAAGCTGGGCCAGACTTTGCTCCCCCGCTTCCGTTACTTTTCGCTGCAGATGATGCTTTGCCGGTAGCCGCAGAGGTTGCGGCAGACGGATCTATCTCTTTGACCACCGTCAGTTTTTTCTTCCCCGTCCCCGTGGAGAGATTCTCCTGGCTCTTGCTCATGTACTTCTTGTTGACGGGGGTGGCCGACTTGCCGCTGCGCCCCGACAGACCGCTGTGGTCGGACTTGGAGTGTTTCATACCCATGCTTGCAGGTGTTGCTGGTTTGGAAGCTTTGGGCGTGGCAGTGGCTGAAGGGGTGGAGGCGGTAGTGGTGGAAGCGGTTCTAGTGGCTTTGGGGGTGGCTGCTGGGGTGGTGGCAGTGGTGGTGGTGGTAGCGGCTGCAGCCCCTCCCTTCTCCTTCTCCCCCTTCTCCTGCTTCCTCATGGTGCCAGAGGAAATCTGCTGACACACAGACACAACACAGACATCGTGTTAAAACAATGGTGCAACCACTCTCTGCTAAAAACAATTGTGCAATCAGTGTTTTGTAAAAACAGCCGCGCAATTACTCTTTTGTGAAAAACAATCGCCATTGTGTGGCATGGCCTGTTTATAAACTCTACCCTATCTTTCAGATAGAGCTTGTTTTTCCTTGCTCTTTCTTGTCAACACATGAGACTGCAGTTAAGGCCAAGATGATCATATCAGCGCCTTAGGGGGATGAACTGCTATGGCGCCTTGTAAAGTGCGTCAAGACAAAAATCATTACCGACAGACTTCAAGCCTGGCAGGAAAGGGTAACAGTGTAAATTCAAACAGTCTCACTCTCACTGATGTGCCTGCGGTGAAGAACTAAACCCCATTATGATTCTGCTGCTTCTTTTTACCTTGTGTGCATAATCTTGATTGATATGAGTTTTGTTTTTATCAATACATGTACTGATGTAGAGTGGAACCCCAATTTAAGATCCCCCAATTTAAGATCCCCCAATTTAAGATCCCCCAATTTAAGACTTCCTCCATTTTAAGACATTGCTTTTACAGATTTTCTGTGCACTAGCTTTGGGGTTCCACTTTAAAACCACCGCATCAGCAAGGAAAGCAGCAACACTTTGGAAATGTATAATTCATCCTTACAAATTCACCACTGCAAACCTTGGCCATCAATAATCATACGTTCATATCTAGGTGACTAAGAAAATATCCCCCTCCTTAGTCCACGTCTACCCCTGATCTCCAGAAGAAAGATAGAAATGAAGCAAAGTACACACAAGAAACAAGATAAAATACAGAAGCCTTTGGACAAAGTTAAACAAATACTTACGCCAACACTGTGATCATATCACCAAACAGTATAAACCGAGCAAAGCAAAGCATGACATCAATGATCACAAATGCACAGCATTCATTTGAACAAGGACACATCAAACCAACAAAGGCGAACAAATATAACTGATTTGAGGGAAAACCCAGTGGAAAGGCAGTTTATCTGGATACTAACACTGAGTGTTGTTCTCAGGCCTCCATCTGAGTCAATGACATATGTTTTTGATCCCTGACAGGTTGGCCATCCAATAGATTTGACATGTAGGAGGTCTTCTGACAGAACAATTTATTGTAGCCAAGACATTGTGACCTATGCTGTAGATATTTTTAGTTAAGTTTAGTTCTGTGAGTCTGGGAACAACACTGTAACACATCTGTATCGATAAGACTGTTACCTCTCGCATTGTAAAGTAAGCGCTCCTGTTCAGTTCACACACCTAATTCACAAACTAAATCCTCCAACGCTGATCTCACACATTATAAACACACATGAGCAGTGTTCCCACCCATTACCAAGTCACAATTAAAAGCAATAAATAAAACTAGTTGCGACATCAAAACAAATCATGTGTCACCCTTCAAGTTTTACACTCAAGGTTGACTCACAGCCCCAAATCACTATGGTGTCAATGATAAGCCTTCAGGCAAAGAAATGTAAATATGTTGCATGAGACTTTGTGTGGGTGCAGGCATGCACTGAATAGAGGCCCGATGCAGTGGTTAGACTGGGAGGTCAAAAACATGTCATATGCTTGTTGACTGTGAGAATATCGATCACGCCTTATTAATAAATAGGGGCAGGAAGCCATGAGTACTCCTTGACCCAGGATATAGTACTCTATGATATATATATATACGACTTGTGTCTGTCTGTCTGTGTGTGTGTGTGTGTGTGTGTCCGCGATGCACGGCCAAAGTTCTCGGTGGATCTTTTTCAAATTTGGAGACCGTATTCAGCTACACCCCGGACACAACCTCATCGATGAGATATTTTAACATGTGCTCTCGGCGCGCAGCGCTGAACCGATTTTGGTTTTTCTCTGGATCCATTCCCAGTAACTCTTCCTTATCTTCTCCAGTGTTTTCAGCCGCGTTTATCTCCCTTCCTCTGTGCGGTGCGGGTCCCCGGCACAGCCGGGTATTCGGCTCGACTTCTTCCCGGCGCAGCCGTACCCGGCTAAGCGGGTATTCATCTAGTAAGATATATATACATGGAATGATTCCTCTAAAAAGGTAAGAGAAATCACTTGACAGACGATCATGTTTAACTTAACTGATCTTCTTCTTCTTCTGCGTTCGTGGGCTGAAACTCCCACGTACACTCCTGTTTTTTGCACGAGTGGAATTTTACGTGTATGACCGTTTTTTTACCCCGCCATACGCTGTTTTCGGAGGAAAACTTAACTGATAACATGACAAATATTGAACAGGTCACGGAGTAGCAATGACACATAAACACGGGAAACGTTAACAAACATGACTAGGTGTCGAAGAACAACATCATCTCATCTGTGAACAACCGACTAGTCATATTTTGATGGGCGTAGTTATTCTAATTCTCTCACTCATGATGTGTGCAGTGATAAAGCGTGGGCGTAGAGTACATGTAGTAATCTATCTCATTGGGCTGAAACCCTACATCATACCTCTTTCTCTTAGAGTTCCAGCACTTTAGGCTAACCGGACCCACCTATTTTTTCCCGCCGACCCTAACACTTTTTTTTCATTTATAAACAAACCCACAACTTTTGGCACATTTTGCGAACCATACCGAGACTAAGGGAAGTAAACTCCTTTAAAAATCGACTAAATTACAAACAAACAAAATAAAAAAAATTTAAAAGCTGACCTACCGACCGTATCTTTTTGGTCATGTTACCATAAACCACCATATATAATATTTTTGTTTGGCCTAATAAGCCATACTACCTTATAGGTTATAATCTAAACCTGAACTACACACCAAGTGCAAAAGTCGGCAGAATAAATGTACAGCAGATAAGAAACGCTCTGTTCTGAGTGTGTTGTCTTGACAATGAGAGCTTATGACTGCCAACACTCTCAGTATGGTGCAGGTACATTTGTACTGTGTTATTATCCTCTAGCTCTTTTCTTCTCCCTGTTGTTGTTTGTAACCTCCCTTCAACCCATAAGGCTGTGGGGGACTGAGAGATTAGGGGATAGATTTCAGAGAGAGAGAGAGAGAGAGAGAGAGAGAGAGAGAGAGTTGGTGATTTCGACGTGTGTGCGCGCGTGGTGTGTTTGAGAGAGAGAGAGAGAGAGAGAGAGAGAGAGAGGAGGGAGAGAGGGAGAGAGAGAGAGAGAGAGAGAGAGAGAGAGAGAGACTCTAGAGCTAGAGAGAGAGACAGAGACAGACAGACAGACAGACAGACAGGTTATAATTCTCCACTCTACTCTTGCCCACTGAGTTTAGGCAAAGAAAAGAGGAAATGCCTCTATCCAGCACCCTCAACTCAATGTAAACACCGCAACCAACCACTAACAATAACGAATGACAGGACTTACACAGGCACCACTGTCAGTGTTGTCAGTACTGGACACAAGACCGCCCATAATCCTCTAGCCGACACGAATGATGAAAACCACACACACACATGTGCTACCAAAATCACTCTGGTTCTTTCAACGTCCTTGAACAACTCCAAAAACAACAGGTTCTCGTCCTTGAAACTCTTCGAACTCCCGAGAGTTAATGTTACTCTCTATCATCTGTGAAGCACAATCCTGAATTGGCCAGCCTCATTTCTTCGCTCAATGTCTTTACACCGTTCACAAAACAACAGAATTTCTTCTCAAATATGTTATCATCGAGTAGTGAATAAAATCCTATATCACCCATGAGGTATAATCCTGATATCACTCCGCCTAATTTCAATTCGTCACACATACTAACTATCCTGGCAACTGCCAAGAGCCTGATAAAGAACGGAGTACAAATATATCATGTCGCGTAGGAGTTTATCCACTGGAATGTTGAATCTTTTCCTCCAAGCTTTTCCTGTAGGCTAGATTTGTATTACTTGATAAAGCTGTCAAGTAAGAGAATGATAAAGCAGAATCTTATACACCCGAGTCTTTTTGTCCTATCATCTGCTGGGTTTCAAAACAAGTTCACTGGCTACAGTTTAAAAACAAGTCGCGTAAGGCGAAAATACAACATTTAGTCAAGCTGTCGAACTCACAGAATGAAACTGAACGCAATGCAATTTTTCAGCAAGACCGTATACTCGTAGCATCGTCAGTCCACCGCTCGTGGCAAAGGCAGTGAAATTGACAAGAAGAGCGGGGTAGTAGTTGCGCTGAGAAGGATAGCACGCTTTTCTGTACCTCTCTTCGTTTTAACTTTCTGAGCGTGTTTTTAATCCAAACATATCATAATTATCTATATGTTTTTGGAATCAGGAACCGACAAGGAATAAGATGAAAGTGTTTTTAAATTGATTTTGACAATTTAATTTTGATCATAATTTTTATATTTTTAATTTTCAGAGCTTGTTTTTAATCCAAATATAACATATTTATATGTTATTGGAATCAGAAAATGATGAAGAATAAGATGAACGTAAATTTGAATCGTTTTATAATTTTTTTTAAATTTTTTTTTTTACAATTTTCAGATTTTTAATGACCAAAGTCATTAATTAATTTTTAAGCCACCAAGCTGAAATGCAACACCGAAGTCTGGCCTTCGTCGAAGATTGCTTGGCCAAAATTTCAATCAATTTGATTGAAAAATGAGGGTGTGACAGTGCCGCCTCAACTTTTACAAAAAGCCGGATATGACGTCATCAAAGGTATCTATCGAAAAAAAGAAAAAACCATCCGGGGATATCATTCCCAGGAACTCTCATGTCAAATTTCATAAAGATCGGTCCAGTAGTTTGGTCTGAATCGCTCTACACACACACACCACGACCCTCGTCTCGATTCCCCCTGAAACATTTAGTCAAAAATTGACTAAATGTAAAAACATACATGCAGGCATGTACGAACGCACACACAGGCATACATACACTCTCCCTATCTCGCTCTAACATACACCCTCTCTCTCTCTCTCTCTCTCTCTCTCTCTCTCTCTCACACACAAACACACACAAACACACTGGGACAGTACACACACACAAAGTTTATCCGCTGACACTCCCTTCCTTTTGCTGTCAAAGAAGCTTGTTAGTATTGTTAGCTGAGAAACAGGATCCGATCTGCAGACCTGTGTTACACCTTGTTATTGTTATTTATCATCACACACAGATCCTTTGTCCCCAGTCCGTAGTTTATAACACGTGCACCTTGTTATTCATCTATTTCCATCACACATAAATCCTTGTTTTGGAAATAATTTTTTCACACTTTGAGGTTTAGAAAAACATACCCTTAGTTTACGTTTCAGAGTAGGCGGGATTATCCGCTACGTCTTTGCTGTTTTCAAGATCCACTTCAACGAGTTTCGTTGTTTGCTGTCGACAGCAATGGTACTGTTGCTACGTTCTTAGCTCAAAACGAGACATGTACGAGTTTTCACTTTCAGAAATATTCCAGCTTCAGTACTTGACCACTACAGTAGCTGTTCCAGTATGGTGCATTCCCGAGCACTGTAGAGTTATTTCTACACTCTGATATTATTAGTTAGATCAGTTCTGTTTAAGTAGTACCAGACACTATGCACAAGCGTGTTTCACTTTATTATACACGTGCAACACAGAAACACACACAACGGCACTGTGCTGTAATAGTTCTCCAATCTCCAAGTCGTGCCACTGTACCAAGTTATATCACTGTACAGTAGACAATGGCAGTTCTCTTCACTTCGTCTGCGCATCAACACGGCAATGTCACAACACAGAATTGCTATCAAGTCTCCCAAGAATAACACGCATAAATATAATGACCGAGATGACAAACCGACAAACTCAAATTAAAATTCATGACACGCGTTCGTTTGGTGTCCCACAAGAGAAGAAATGAAAAGAAGAGCAAAGAAGAAGAAAGAAAGAAAAAAATCTTGTTTTATCCCGCTAAGCATAACAACAGCATGACGCAAGATCAGGTGAGAGAGAGATTCGCATAGAGGGTCCCCGAATTCAAACAAACAAGAAATGTCTTCCCCTTTATCCTGGTCTCTTCAAAACGACCGCCCCCCCCCCCCCCCTCCAACTTCCTGAGCTGCGCCCTATTACGCCACAACCTCTTTTACAATGTGTGCAACGACAGGGAATGGGGGAGGGTGGGGGGGGAGGTATAGGGGTGGGAGGAGATGGGTGTGATCTAAATGCACAGGTAGCAAAAGCGCAACATGTCATCATTACCTGGTCCTCTGGACAGGTGCAACACACAGCAGACAGGAGACAACAGCACTCGGACTGCAGGAGGGAGGATGTGAGTATGTAGGGGGGGGGGGGGGGGGGGGGAAGGGACGAATGCCAAGAGGGTAGGGTGGGGGTGGGTACTGATTTTTTCCAGGCTAAAAATATGTTAAGCGTTGTAACCATGGAAAGACGAGCTACAAGCAGGACGGACACTTCTCTCCGTCCCTCCTGGTTGGCAGCTTGAAGCGACCCTAAGCAGTCCCGAGACCACTGCATTTTGAGGTCGAAATCGCTAAAAGCAGCAAGCCAGTGGACGTCGTGTAAACATGCCCGCCCCCTCCAACCCCCCTCCCCCTCCCTCACTGCCAACAAGGCTTGTCTCGCGGTCACCCCATCGCCATGGTCTAATGTCCCAGTTGTACCTCAACTCGCAGGCAAACGTTTCTTTGAAATCGATCTTCATTTCAATTTCAACGCACAGAGTTGTTTTTTGATACTTACGATAATGGTAAAAGGACAGGAAAACGTTCACGAAAAAAGTCAATTGTATTTTGTCAGTTTTTGACTTGTACCTTTAAAGTGCTTAATAAAAGTGATGCGTGCATAGAAAAAGACAAACTAACATGAGTTTTTGCGTTGAGAAGAAAGTGGTAAAGAGAGGGAGACAGGATGGAAGACATAAAAACTAGTTTTCATGTTGAATGTTTGTGCAGATAAGAAGTCACTGTGATGAACACGGCATAGTATTTTATCTGACACTGCCAACCAAGTTTCCTTATCCTGGGTATAAGGACTATATAATCTTTGGGTTTTGAATATCCTTCTCAATATGATGATAGTGGTGGGTGGGGAGGGCGTGGTGGTTATCGCATCAGCTGAACAAACTTCCGTCAGCTGCCTTGTCTTGCTTTTAATTCTGAGTGACAGAGGGCTTAAATAAACTGTTATTGCTCCATGAAACCAGTCAAAGTGAATACCAAAACTACGACCCACACACACACTCTCCCTCTCTTTACACCCCATCCTCTCTCTTCCCTTAGCACGGTGTTCACGCACAAGCACCCCTAATTAAAAAGGGAGAGGGAGGGGGAGGTCATTTGCCATTCTGACGACGATGTACAAAACATCAGGAGTGACGCTGCATATCATGATTTATATCAGACAAGAACACGTACAAAGAAGCAGTAAGCATTTTTGACACTCTCTACCAGAAAAGAGTTCTACTCTTTTACAAAAGTTCAAGTTGAAAAGTAGAGCAGATAAGCCAATCTGCTGAGACCTGAAAGGGGAGCGACAGGTGGAAAGGAACTCAGCCGTTTAAAATACGAGTCGTACGAAGGAGAAATGATTGTAGTCTGACTGGATGACTCTGACTGAGAACAATGTATGGTAATGATTTTCTGTTCAGAAACTTATCCTGCCCCCTCCGCGCAATATCAGTCAGCCTTACCAACTTTCCCGCGACTTTCAGTATAAGATCCGTGTCCCTCCAGTCCATTTTGTTCGCAAAGGAATGTAAAGAGTGAGAAAGCCAACATCCCAAAAGCAAGCTAAATTATACACCTCAAAACAGCTCCAAGTAATATTTAGTCCAAACAGTGAATGCTTGGCAAATCAAAACACAGAGAATATTTGTATGACCAACGGGTCTGTCAAAAAAGTCCATAAAGAAACTAGGGTGTCATTTTTCGCCCTCGGGTGACTCCCTTTCGATAGCGGGAGGAGCTAATAACAGGTCACCCAGTTAAGGGATTTAGTCCAAAGCATTAGATACCAAAAGAGCATGGGAAATCAGGAATACCTTCACACTTCAGCTAAATCCCATGGGATCACCTGGCCGCATGACACATCCCCTCCAACACAGACCGGCAAGCAAGCAGGCACACACCCAAGAGTAAGAAAGAGAGAAAGAGAGAGAGAGAGAGAGAGAGAGAGAGAGAGAGAGAGAGGGGGAAGGGAGAGGGAAGGGAGAGAGAAAGAGAGAGAGTAAGAGAGAGAGAAAGAGAGGGAGAGAAAGAGAGGGTAGAGAGAGAGAGAGAGAGAGAGATAGGACTGTGGTAGTGTGTGTGTGAGGGCCTCAGAGAGAGAGAGAGAGAGAGAGAGAGAGAGAGAGAGAGAGAGAGAGAGAGAGAGAGATGTGCGTGTAAGTGTTCGTGTGTGAGTGCGGGCGGGCATACGTGTGTGCAAAACTATGGAAAGCCGTTTGGCTCATAACCATTACACGCGTAATAAAAAATAAATACACGCGTAATAAATGATTAATACGCGTGTAATAAATGATTAATGCGCGTGTAATTTATCTTTTTTCTTATGCTATGGAATAGCATAATGATTAAATACACGTGTAATAAATATTTCATACGCGTGTAAGAAATGATTATTACGCGTGTATTAATTATTTCTTACACGCGCATGAAATATTTATTACGCGTGTATTAAATATTTTTTACACGCGCATGAAATGATTATTACGCGTGTATTAATTATTTCTTACACGCGCATAAAATATTTATTACGCGTGTATTAAATATTTCTTACACGCGCATGAAATATTTATTACGCGTGTATTTAATCATTTCGTACACGTGTATGACATTTTTATTCCACGTGCATTTAATCATTTCTTACACGCGTATAAACTATTTCCTGCATGTGTATTTAATCATTTCTTACACGTGCATGAAATATTTATTACACGCGTATTTAATCATTTCTTACACGCGCATGAAATAGTTATTACACGCGTATTTAATCATTTCTTACACGCGTAAAAAATGATTATTACACGCGCATTAATCATTTATTACACGCGTATTAATCATTTATTACGCGTGTATTTATTTTTTATTACGCGTGTAATGGTTATGAGCCAAACGGCTTTCCATACAAAACGGGTGGATACACCGGACAAAGTCCAATACACACTGTACACATTTCTTCACATTCGTCGCTGGACATACTGGTCTTGAAGGTTTGCACATTCAAGTGTTCCGCTTTTGTCCCTGTTCGAGGGCAAGCACAACCAAAACGTCAGCCCTCAAATATGAACAGCATTAACCGCGTTTACTGCACACAACATAATTATTAGTTCTGTCATGACCAAGTGTTTGGAAAGTACACAGACAAAGATCGAATGGCGAGAAAAAGGGCAAGAACCTCTTAGATCTGCAATTACCCTTAATTAGTTACGCAAACCTACTGCATGTCATATACACACGTGCGCGGAATACGGGACGGAAAAGTGAGTTTCTTTCTACATTAAAATGGCTGCACTTCAAAACTCTACTCTACAAAAAAAAAAAAAAAAAAAAAAAGCCATAATCGAATCCTGATTTCAGGCATATATACCAGAAGAATCTCACCCATGTTCATGTTTTAATATTCAGTCCCACTTACACAAACGTGAACATAAAAGTCAGACAGGAACACACTTTGCAGTCATACATCTATTGCCGGGCCAGTTCGAAGAAGAAGGGGGAGCGGGAGAAAAATATGTAATTTTCTAGAAATAGTGAACACCACTATAAGCATTATGCTTGTTGTTGTTTACTCAATATGCGTTTTTTGTAAATAATGCACAAACGTTAAATAAAACAGTTTAAACCAGGAGGAAGAGGGGAAGAAAAAGGCGGAGGAGAAAGAGGAGAGAGAGACGCATGCTGGCAGTGGGGGAAGTAGAAGATTTCATCCCCCAAATCCAAATGGCCGAGGAAGTAATAAAGATTGGACGAAGACCATGCTAGAGTTAGAGCCATTTCTACTATCTATGACTGTACACCTACCACTGCGAGAAAAATGTGTTTATTGACACCCTGCGACGACCTCTCTTCAGGGAGCAACCTGTTCGTGTGCTGAAACACAGAAAGCTCAAATCTCTCTCTCTCTGTTTCTCTCTCTCACTCACACAACTGCTGCTCAGAAAACGGGACCAAAGGACGGGACTCCAGAGAAGTAATGGCATTGCAGTCTAGAAGGCTAAAACGTTAATCTCCAATTGCCCTTATCGGACCAAGACCTAAATTACAGCTCCTTCCCCCTGCTCTTCATCAGCGGTCCACTTTATTTAGACCTTGGGTGGAGTTCAGAACCTCGATAAGCCAACCGATGCAAGATTCAGTGCACGCCGTGGATCACAGCATGTAGGTTAAAGCTATTTATATTTAAGAGGTCTGGGGTTTTGTTGTTGCTCTCTCTCTCTCTCTCGCTCCGTCTGTGTGTGCGTGTGTGTGTGTGTGTGTGTGTGTGTGTGTGTGCGTGCGTGTGTGTGCGTGCGTGTATGTGTGTGCGCGCGTGTGTATATGCGCGCACATAGCATACATTATAAAGATCGTTGTGCACGTTAGAGAGCTCAGACAAAGTATCCATGTTGCCATAGGAACGGATACTGCAATGTTGCAGCGAGCTCGTAGCCTAGTTTCAACAAAGCGATAAGCAACACACCGGGAAACACTGAATAGGTGATCTAACTTGTCATAGGTTAAACTTAGAGAAGAAGAAATTCTTTTGCAAGAAAATAGGCCACAGAAATTATTTCCCAAACGTCACAGAACTTATTTCGCTAGTGCTGCAAGTCCTTCACGAGTAAACTAAGTAACTCATGCAGCTGCATGGAAAAAAATCACACCAATCTCATGATCGGTCAGTCCCTGTCATCCAGTCGGGTATAACTGCAATTATTCACTATTTAACTCTTTGTGGCCGCAGGATATCATCCTGCCCCCAGCGTTCAAAAAGGGGAGGTGAGAGTGAAACCCTTTCCTAACCCTTCCTATACTGAGAATGAGTGGGTGAATCACACACAAATGGCCCCCAGCAACCAGTAGCAATGAAATGCCGGGCTACTGTCTAATGGAGCGGTAATGACACGGTAAAGAGACAGGGATTCTTTCCTCTAAACTCGAGCCGGGAGGAAAAAGGTCACAAAGCTGTCTCTATCTTGTCCTCTGAACTAGACAGCGTCTGGCCCCTTGAAACGGCACGGGGGCTACTACTGTGCACTTCAAAAGCGAAAGGGCAAGAAAAGCTGCTCATAAAGTCAAAATGACACTTGGGAAATTGTTTTGCATTGACTCTATATTTCACAAAAGGTACTGTGGAGAGAGAGAGGGAGAGAGAGAGAGAGAGAGAGAGAGAGAGAGAGAGAGAGAGAGAGAGAGAGAACGAACGAACGAACGAACGAACGAACGAACTTTATTACTCAAGGATGGAGATTTTAGGCTCACGCCTAGTCTTACAATCTGTCCCTGCTAAACTAAGACATAAAAATTAAGACAATAAAAGGAAAATTGTCAATCGCAATCGCAGAGAGAGAGAGAGAGAGAGAGAGAGAGAGAGAGAGAGAGAGAGAGAGAGAGAGAGAGAGAGAGAGAGAGAGAGAGAGAGAACGAAAGAGAGAGAGAACGAAAGAGAGAGCGAAAGAGAGAGAGAACGAAAGAGAGAAAGAGAGAGAGCGAGAGGGGGGAAAGAGATGTTTTATTGTACTGAAGAGAGAGAGAGAGAGAGAGAGAGAGAAAGGGAGGGAGAGAGTGAGTGGAGAGAGTGAGTGGAGAGAGAGAGAGAGTGAGTGGAGAGAGAGAGAGTGAGTGGAGAGAGAGAGACAGAGAGAGAGAGATGGATAGATGAAATGTGGTAGACTACACAGACATAGCCTACACTGAGAGGGACAGAGACACCGATTGACCAATGAGTCATAACCTTGAGCAATCACCCAAACAGGCAAACCCAATGACCGCCTGAAGAAAAACAACCCAACCTGTCTCAAAATCGAAATGCCAATCAAGCCACATGGCACCACCCATCAACAACGGCATCGACACGCGATCGTGTTTATTCTCAAGATTACAAGCTAGTCCCCAACCCACACACCACCCACACCATACAATGGAACCCCCATATTAAGACTATCGACATAAGACTACCACCTTTTTAAGACCTTACCTTTTCAATATTTCTGTTTATAATCCTTGTAAATTTACCTCCGATTCAAGATTCCCAACTTTTTTAAGACCTAATTTTCAACGATTTTTGAAAGTCTTAAAGGAGGATTCAACTGTGTCAGCAAAACCACCACAGTCGCTATTTTTCTTGCAGCAGCAGTGCATGGCAACATCTGTGCGCAGCAAAAAAACCCACCCCTGTCTAGCCATTTTTGTTCATGCACAGTCAGGCAGCAATTTACAACTGGAGCGATAACACCACGGGGTCACTTCAACCTGAACATGAACTAAGATCAGACCAAGGATTTAGCGAACGACGAAGAAGAAGAAGAAGAAGACGAAGGATTTTGGACAAGGTTACAACCGATCGACGGACGAACAGAATAAGAAGGCTGGAGGAAAGGCTGAGGAAGAGGAAGAGGATGAGATTCAATGTAACAAGGGGTAGGCACGGAAACAAAGACAGAGCGCGTGCTCTCTTCGTCGTACTGGTAGATATGAAACAAATATGAAATACATAGCTAGCAAAATTGCTCTCTCTCTCTCTCAAACTCACACGCAAACACCGACACTTTCCCTCTTTCTACACACACACACACACCGTCATTGACAATACATTCGTCTTACAGTCATTGCGAACGGGCAACAAACCCTGAGAAACATGAATTCTTCTGAAGTTAATAAGTGCACATATCACTTCACATGACAGAATTTGATAAAAAATATTCCGAAATTGGACGTTTTGTCTGTCAAACGCAACATTTCCAACACTGATCAAAAGCAGTCCACTTGATTTTGCTACTTGCAATTTCCCCAAAGAACGAGTTTAGAACACCGCTCCTATTTTGTTACTTTTTTTTGCATCACAGACACATAATGATAGATGCAGCTTTAATGGAATGTCCGATTTCACAAATTCTATCAGCAAATTAAAACATTTTAAAGGCAGGTTACTTCAAGTGAATGTTTTGATTTGTGTTACTATTCCATAAATGAACCTTTTCTGTTTGAAGACTTGGTTTTGGAACACTGGTATATTATCTGTGTCGGATTTTGTTTTACCTTTCAGAACCTCTTCGTGCGGAGGTTTCCTTTCAAAACGCGAAAATCGAAATAAATTCCATCTGAATTCACCATTCACCTGGATCTTGTCAGTAGCCACCACAATTCACCACACAAGATGGAATACATACATGTAAAATAATCTATCACCTTTACGGAGGCAACCGAACGTAGCAATACATACCTTGCAGCGTGAAGAAAATTGTCGCATCCATCATGGTGTTGAGTTTGACTTTAGGGGGCAAAACTCCGAGGCGAAGGGGGGAGAGAAAAAAGCGAGGTGTCAAAAACGTGATCCCTCTGGTAAGCCGCAGAAATGTTTGACGTTTGTCCGCTAAACGTGCAAGCGGAGTTGCCACCGTGTCACAAAGAACACACACACAGCGGAGACATGGAGGATGAAGAAGGAGAACAGGGGACGTCCACGTCCATTCAGTCAAGCACAGACAAAAATGTCACAACAAAGTCGCCACACAAACACACTCCTTGACTTGAAATGGTCTTTGCTTGTCTAGCCAGTGTTTTACTCTCCCATTGACAAGTAGAACAGTCACAGGCGAGGGAACAAGTCAACGACCGCCCACCACACAAAGAAGTTATGGGGATCAAGTTTTTAGGAGTGTTCTTCACTGCTTCATTACTCACGGCGGTTTTAATACCTGCAGTCAAACAATTTATAGTCTATCCTTGGTGAGAACAAAAATGAATCCACTCTGCCTCCTCAGACTATCTCCCAAAGCTTAATCAACGTCCATCTGAAATTAATAATTTGTTTTGTTTTCATTTTCTGTTTACAGTCACACGGGTATAAACCTAACTGTTTGATTGTCCACGGTCAAATGGCTCAAGAAAAATAAAACAGTGGCCGCAGCCAAACCTAAATTCAGACTTCCTATTCACTGAATCCAATGCCCGCAGTCGATCAGACCTACCACTCATTCACTGGCCACGAGTCATTCAACCACAAAAAGAATCCCCCAAACCACTTAACACTTCAAACACACACACACTAAGATGCCATCTCTCTGGGCCACATCGATTCAATCAACGTGGTCAAATCAAAGAGCTTTACATCATAAGATCTCGGGTCAAACCGATTCAAAATGCTTGCGGTCAAGATCTTCGGACACCTCTGAAGCCTGACCAGCGCGAGTGCGAGTCAAATCGACAAAGGTTTCGGTGATACTGATCTCGCTTGGTGTCACAGCGAGAGCATCTGTACATCAGAAATAAACTTTACGAGCGTGTGGGCTCAACTCAAGCAAGTTTCACCAAACAAGAGAGAAAGATGGGGATAGGGAGGGGGTGGTCGTCTGACTGAAATGCCAAAGCAAAGGCACATCAAATCCAAATGTTTGTGACATGGTGACCGCTCCACATCACAAGGAGCGGTGAAGCGTGACCGCACAAATTCCTCCTCTCAAAACGCTTCCCTTTGATTCAATTTACAGACTACAAACTCCTGTCCCCTGCTTCACAGGTGCCACGTCAAAATCAAAGCGTCACCGACAAGACGGCTTAATACCTGTCAAAGATGGCACGTAATCAATACAGGTTGAAAAGGTCAACCTCAAACCGGTGTACCACAAACCTGGATGAGGGATGATTGGCCACTTTGTAATTAGCAATTTACTACTGCTTTGACGTTTATGATGACACGACAACATTTCATTTTATAAGATGCTAGGTCAGATGGTAATACACTTCAGGTAATAAAGCCTGGGAAAAAAATGAGTTGGCCTTTACCTCTTTGTTTATATTTTATCAAAATTTTGTTCTGTCTTTTGACATTTCTCAATGTCTGTCAACTCTCTCTCAACTTCTATCCCTACATGCACTCAAAGTATGACTCAAGCCGCACTCGCGAAGCCCTTCAGAAACCTGTTAGACTCCTTTAAGTTTGACTTATGTTTCACTTAAAAAGGACCTTCCTTCTTGTGTAAGCAATCTGGTAAAAGAACATCCTTCCATCTAGACAAATAAGAAAAATCTACACTCTGCCTCCTGTCTGTGCTGAGTGGATTTTGTTGTAGTTTCTGTTTTTGTTGTTGCTGAATTAATTTCGTGACTGGCACCTATGTCAATCCACACATTTCATTCAGCAAAAATATGCAGTCTGCACAGAAAGCAGCCAGGCTGATTAGAGTCGGGCGCAGTGGCGTGGTGGTAAGACGTCGGCCTCCTAATCGGGAGGTCGTGAGTTCGAATCCCGGTCGCTGCCGCCTGGTGGGTTAAGAGTGGAGATTTTTCCGATCTCCCAGGTCAACTTATGTGCAGACCATCTTAGTGACTTAACCCCCTTCGTGTGTACACGCAAGCACAAGACCAAGTGCGCACGAAAAAGATCCTGTAATCCATGTCGGTGGGTTATGGAAACACGAAAATACCCAGCATGCTCACTCAACGAAAGCGGAGTGAAGCTGACTATGCTCTCAGAGTATATTGTGGGGAACCCAAATGGGCAAACGAGCTCACACGTAACCAGACAATTCTGGAACGCAGAAGAAGAAGAAAAAGAGTGTGGGTATGTGTCCAGGTAGAAGGATGTCCTTGGCGCAGACACAAGCCTAGACGGATCTGCGATGGTCCTGGAACTCTCAGCTTCTACCCCCTTTGCCTCTACCCACACAATTGGTTCGACTTCTGTGGGTGTCCCTGGCATCACTGAGAGTAAGGCTCAGTGGCTTCCACAGATTATTTTCAATGTCTCTACTCAGTCTTCTGCCAAGCGGGACCTTCAGTCACACTATGTTTTTCCAGTCTCTCGTTCCTGTAAGCACAGACAATAAAACTCAACCACACGCGTGGAAGTGAATGCCCTTCATAGCATTTTCTTTGCTGACCTCACTCCTCACACTCCTCAAAACGACTGACACTCGCAGCGTTTATGAACTGCACATAAAATCCCTGCGGCCATCAAAAATGAATCGTGCACAGACTGCAGTCAGCTGCACACTGCCCCTCTCCGACCTTCATTGCCAGCGCAGCAGAAAACTCTCCAGACACTTAATTACATGCGACTGTCTGAAACGTGCCTTCTGCCAGTGAAACAGAAAGGTCAACCACTCATGGCCGTGCACAAAACAGGAGTCGGATTGGCGTTACCTAAGCTCATTTTTTTCTCTTAATTTTTTGCCAATTTGTTTGTGCCCTTTTGTTCGGTAATCATGCCATTAAATGATTATCTTGAATCGTGCGAGTAAGCCTGCAGCAGAGACAACAGCACTATCACTGGGTAATTCTATTTGGCACTCAGCACCACCCGAGTGTATTTGTGTTGCATCCTCTGCTAAATGCAGCCACGGAGTCGAGCTTTCCGACAAATCCGACACAAACACACAAAAAGAAACAAACAAAAGAGGAAGAAAATCACCTTATTAGTCCGCTTGGAAATACACAAACATCTTCATTAAAACAAAAACTAAAAAAAAACGACCACCTCTTTTTTCAGTTGAAACAGGTCCTACCAGAAAGTTCAGCGGACACAACAAAAACTTCAACCGAACAGCCCTAAAGGTCAACTTCGTCAACCGCATTTCGCCACTCTACCACAAACCTCCGGATTACATGTTTGAGCTGTGACTTGTCGCAAAGATCAGTTTCCCCCCTGTCCTCCTATTTTCACCTCTAATTATGAATCATCCCTTCAGTCTCTGCTTTCCCGCTCTTTCAAACAAACCCTGTGCCAACTAGTCAGTGGTATTCAATCCATCTACTCTTTCAGACAAATCTTGTACTTCTCGTCACTGAATCCATGCAAGCCAGCGAAGCGAACGCCTGCACCTATCTCACTGAAGCAAACGGGGTCTGATTCGAAAACAATTGGGAGCATTTTACAGAGATTTCATTTCGTAAAGGTGTTTTTTCGTGATACTACCCTGTACCCATGAAAAGCTGCACTTTGTGGTGTTATTTCTTGATCTCATTGTAGTTCACGTGTCCAGCTGCAATATTACCAAAAGAAACGACGTTTGGAAATGTTCGACCATTCCAGTATCATTTGAATAGATAGGTACGAATTTGCTGACGACACACAGCAACAAGTTCTTCAGCTCTGCTTTCTAATGTAGCTGTGACGCGGCACGCGACAGTAGTTAGGCCCGGCGCTCACCTATGTAACGCCAGTAGGACAGACGACGCACTGCAGTGTGTGTGCTGTCCTGCTGAAGTTTCATAGGTGAGCGCCAGGCCTAACGACCGCTTAAATATCACCGCATTACGTCACGTGCTGACCAGATGTTGCAAAGCTCGTTTAATCATAATGCATACATAATTCCACCATGCTTACAAATTGAAAGTGTAACAGAGTCGCGCTGGACGCGAGATCGAGCGAACACCATCCACCATGAAATGTACCTTCACATGATGGAGCGATCGTCAAGTTTCTCTGCCTAAAAACGCAGATCTTCGTGGTGCTACGGTAAATACCTTCACGAAACGCACCCATCTTGCATCGAAATAAGACGAACAAAGAAAACACGAAAGAAGAAGAAAAAGTATCCAATTCGACCCTTTCTGCCTCACTGTGGGCACAGCACCAAGGACGGTCCGGTCCGCTCCATTACCACTGACCAGAGAAAGGCTAGCACGGAATGACGACCCTGACTGACTTCAGTTCCATAATCACCGCTCAAACGGCAAACAATCTTCCTACCCCGGAGGAAAAAAAGGCATAGAGGGAAAACCCTTGTTAACCCGTGACTGGTCATTTCACCGATCGAGGAGTGGTTCCACACTGCAGCCTTATCTAAAGAGGATAGGGGGGCAGCTTGCAAGCACGGACTCAATCTAGTCGAGTACATGTACTTGGCGGGAGGATTGTACATGCTTTTAAGTACATACACTGGTATTTAGAGAAAAATTCTTGGTTGTACAGTAAGACTCAGTACTGGAATGCTGAAGGGGAGGGGTGGTGAACGGTTGAGGGGGGGGGGGGGGGGAGGGCGGTGAACGGTTGGGGGGGGGGGGGGGGGGGGAAGGGCGGTGAACGGTTGGGGGGGGGGGGGGGGGGGGGAGGGGGGGAGGCAAAGGACGGTGTGCGGAGGTTAAGGTCGCGAGGGGGTGTGGGTTGAAGTTGGCCTTTAAAACATGCAGAAACAAAATCAGTCTGAGCCTGTTCGAGAGCAACCTAAAAAGGAAGGTAAACATTTTGGAATGTACTCACATAAATTACTAGTAATATCTGGCAGGTAGAACTGACCAACTGAGATGCCGGTCTATCAATACATATAATATATATACAGGGAGAAAAAGCATTAGGGCAGAAACGGTGGGGAGAAAGAGCACCAAAAAACAAGAAGGGCAAAGCCCATACGACTCACATGCTTGACCTTGACCTTTACATGACCTTGACCTTCAGGGTCAAATAACTAAACCTAGCAATGACATCATACACTAAGAACTGCTTTACACATTTTTCCTACCAAAATACATGTGACCTTGACCCAAGGTGAAGGTCATCCAAGGTCATGCAACACAAAGCTGTTAATTCAAGACATAGGAAGTACAATGGTGCTTATTGGCTCTTTCTACCATGAGATATGGTCACTTTTAGTGGTTCACTACCTTATTTTGGTCACATTTCATAAGGGTCAAAGTGACCTTGACCTTGATCATATGTGACCAAATGTGTCTCATGATGAAAGCATAACATGTGCCCCACATAATTTTTAAGTTTGAAACAGTTATCTTCCATAGTTCAGGGTCAAGGTCACTTCAAAATATGTATACAATCCAACTTTGAAGAGCTCCTGTGACCTTGACCTTGAAGCAAGGTAAACCAAACTGGTATCAAAAGATGGGGCTTACTTTGCCCTATATATCATATATAGGTGAGGTATTGAATCTCAAAAACTTCAGAGAAAATGGGGAAAATGTGAAAAACAGCTGTTTTTTAGGCAACATTTATGGCCCCTGCGACCTTGACCTTGAAGCAAGGTCAAGATGCTATGTATGTTTTTTGGGGCCTTGTCATCATACACCATCTTGCCAAATTTGGTACTGATAGACTGAATAGTGTCCAAGAAATATCCAACGTTAAAGTTTTCCGGACGGACGGACGGACGTCCGGACGGACGGACGGACGGACGACTCGGGTGAGTACATAGACTCACTTTTGCTTCGCATGTGAGTCAAAAAAAGGGGGGGGGGGGAATAACACCACCTGACACGCACACTCACGGAGAAGGTCGCCTTCGTACCAGAGAAACCCTTTTAACCTGCTTACGGAAGTGTGTCGATAAGTGTTCCACAAATTTCACGCATGTGTCCACATAGAAGGACGGAATTATTTCAGCGTGTAAGTAGAAACGGAGCTTGGGTATTGGCTTTATCCATGTCCGCGACATGAGGACGACACTTGGCCGACACTAGATTTGCGTGTGTGAGCAACTGACCCGCCTCTTACTCTTAGAACGTACTGGTAAATGGCATAGCAGTAACAAATTAACAAGGGTGTCCGACACGTATTCGAAAGACATTTGTTCGACGTGATACTTGTTCAGGCCTATGCACTTTTTTCCTCTTTTCGTTGGTTACACTTCCTCTGACGAGTATGTCAATGCAAATGATGGAAACCATACGGCGTCTGTTGCGGTCCTAGAAGTACACTCCTTACTCGTACAATCCTGGCGCTGTGAAAATACACTGACCACACTGTGCTTGTTATCTATTATAATGTAACCTGTGACGAACATTCCACAGCATTCTACGGCTACAAAGGACTGAAAACTCTTCTGAAACTTTCCACGTAAGGTAAGTTTAATTGGCTGATCAATGGACTATTCAGTTCACACTATAACAATGTTCACTCGCCCCTGACACTAAAATGAAGAAATCAAAGAATAGCCTTGACGTAGTCCTACAAAACAGCAACAGTGCACGACACTGTATAGTGCACATTGAATCTGAATTCACCCTGTGACGATCGAACTTTTCACAATATTCCACGACTACAAAACAAAACGCTGGTCATAAAATCAACGGTCGGTTTCGGCCACCTAACAACGTTCACTCGCCCCCGACACTATGAAATGAGGAAATGAAAGAATAGCCTTGGCGTAATACACATAACACGGACACAATGTACGACATTGTCTAACTTGTCTGACAAAGAGAATGCGCCGTCATCACAAAGTCCTGTTGTATAATAATTCATTTTCTGGGGAGCTTTTGTTTTCTCCTTTTCTCTTCAAAACACAGCACTGTACTCATACAAACGGTTGCACGTGATGCTATTATGTGTGAGCAACAACAGCTGTTGAGTTGGCTGCGCTCACGTTTCAATGAACTTGCCTATCGAAAACGCATTATTAACCATGTGTTGAAATGTGACTGAGTTTTTATGGCATTTTTTCTCTTTTTACTTTCACCTTTCGGGCTTTTTATCCATTACCATACACCCACCTGGTTTTTGCATGAGATAACAAGCATCGTTTCACTTGTAGTTGCACACATCCAGTACCTACAAATGATAATCCACAGCCGTCCTGCTTTCTGTTTAGAGCGTATTTAACAAAATCATTTCGTCACTGACACCGACGTCAGTTTGCTAAATTATTTCAGTAAATATGTCCAAACCACTCTGTTCGGGTAGTGGCCAGACTGCTGCTTTTTGGTAGTAGTTCAACCGGAAGGATGCTCTTATTCCATACAAGATGGACAGGTGGTTTACATAC
Source organism: Littorina saxatilis (assembly GCF_037325665.1). NCBI lineage: Eukaryota > Metazoa > Mollusca > Gastropoda > Littorinimorpha > Littorinidae > Littorina > Littorina saxatilis. The sequence goes on along the minus strand of NC_090253.1, from coordinate 22,288,422 downwards.
TATAGTTTACACGAGGCGTACAGTATCTTTAAATACACCATTGACCAATCTATGATTTGTCTGAATCTGTTGCCAACAATATAGGAATGTCGGTGATTTTTCTTAGTCTTTTCACAAATTGACTGGACTTAACTCCCTTCAGTGTAATTATCGTTAACTGTGACGTAGGAATGTGGTTTCGCCTAATCGGCATGTTTAGAAACCAAACAATGAACTAAATTTGTTCAAATATCGGGATGGTAAATATTTTTCTCCAAATATTTGCCTGATTTAATAAATGTCATCAACTGATTTAGTAGAACGCATATGAATGGTTCTTCATTCTGATGACTAACTTCCTTTTCATGTGCAAGTTTGACAAAACCGTCACAACCTGTCTCTCTGCATGATGAAGTTTCAATCGATGGAGGCACCACATGCTCGGTCCAATACTCTGGGGACTTAATTATGAAACTAAATTGTTGAACTTCGCTTTGTGCTTTTGTGGTCAATAGTCACTGCGAATAATAAACTGAATGAAATGTATTCGGCCACTCAACGAGTTGAACTTGCAATGGGGCGTTTATTATTCGGACCTTGATTATTACCAGTCCCTATGTAGGAACAGTAACGCTCAATGCAAAACGCAAAGGCATGCAAACACCCGACCGGTTTGCAACAAATAGTCTTTACAACCCAAGCCATTTCTTTCCAGTGACAGAAAAACAATCACGGTCGTTCCTTACCACTCTGTGACAAATACGACGTTTGAAAAATGGCTGTGTAGTTTGAACATGTACAGAATCCCTATTCACTGTCTTCAACAGTCTCCTCTCTCGTTGAAAGTACGGCAAAAATAAATTGAAAGAACACTTCACTGAATTTCACAGAAGACAACATAATGCAGGCATACAGAATCCACTGAATGAACGACACATTGCAATATCACCTGTCCGGTTGGACATTTTCGGGTTTCAACACAAATCAGTGGTCACTATAACCACAACAGACCTGGCGCCGTTCAACCGATACACAACTGGACGAGGTTGAGTGACACTATGAACAGGACCGAGATTCCAATCACGCGCGCGTTACCTCAACCCACACCCTTTCCCTACGCTTGAGTCTGGCCGTACAGTCATTATAAATGACCCTCCACTGAACTCCCTCCTCCGCTAGACTATTGCACACTCATCCACTTGGTGCAAGGATATGAAGCTATCTAACTGCCGTCATAGCCTTATACTTGTATCAGACCATTTTAAGAATACCCATTCATATCCAAGTAATTCTTATTTTCACTGTTAATTAAATGAGCGAGAGTGTGCGGGGGATAGGGAGGGTGGTGACATACTGTACATACAGAGAAAGTTTGTGTGTGACCGCCTCTGTGTGTTTTTAACCTAAGGCAAATGTCGCCAATGAGTACAGAGTGACGTTAAAATGAACGATTTCATCATCAACCCCCCACCCCCTAAACCAACACAACCTCTCAAGGCTGTTTAGTGAAAAGTCACTGTAAATGATAACCCTTGGGAAAGGACCTCTACTCTGTCAACCTAGCTGTCCCTATCTGTGTATACTTAACAGCACTTGGTTTCCGACCACCCTCCCTTCATCACAAGCATTTTTTCCTCAGTAAGGATGGGGGTAGGTAGGGCGGCACACAAAGCTGGGAGTGCGTAAACTTGGACAGATGTGACAAAACTAACATGTTTTCATCTCCCCAAAACAGGCAACACCCTGTCCCAATTGGCATCTAAGTGACGAAACTGTCATGTCAGAGATCATATCAGAATCAAGTAACACCCTGTTGTTCGAGTGGTGACTATTAAGAGCATCAAAACAAGTTACGCCCTAGCCACACTCTATAATGTGGCGCATGGGAAGCTAATTCTGGTTTACATGATACAAGTCTACATTATCCTCATGCAACTCCCAGTGTGTCTTCAGAAGGCAATAATAATAACACAGGAGGCTACGGTCACAGACTCTTATGCCTGTGGTTATGGTCCGTTTTATGGGTAATATGTGACATATATTTCTTTCTTTGATAAGCCCAACTTTTTTCTTCCGGCTTAGCACGAAAAGGACACAAATGAGAGCTTTATTTTTGTTATTTCGTAAACGCATAAGCGAGATATTCATTTCTTTCTCAACTCTGTCTAAATCAATATGAAATCACACAGGGACGAAACCAGGAAATTAATTTCAAAGAAATCACATGGAACCTGACAGCCTCAGAAAAAGGCAGCCACCCATTCAACTATGATAATCATGATCAAATGCTTTTGATCTCACTGCTTCCAAGAAGCATCAAAGGGTTTTGTTGGCGGATAAATCGGTTCGAAATTATCGATCAGATAAATTCAGTTAATAAACTGTGAGATTTTTGTTAGAAACACGGATGAGACGAAAAACCGAGGTCCCTTCGTGTACACTACATTGGGGTGTGCACGTTAAAGATCCCACGATTGACAAAAGGGTCTTTCCTGGCAAAATTGTATAGGCATAGATAACAAGAAGAGCAAACGCTCGATCGAGTCACTTTCGCAGTTCTGAATATTATATGAGGCATCAGATGGACAGGAAGAAATTGCTATTCACAACACAATGAGTCACGTTCACATAAAATTTGAGCCCGGTCACTTTTATAGTTTCCGAGAAAAGCCCAACGTTAAGTTGTGTGTTGCCGAACAGAAAAGGCTAGTTATCTCCCTTGTTTTTCTGATAACGTTCGTAAAAGGCTACAGATGTAAATACTTTGATGTAAAGAATAATCCTACAAAGTTTCAATCACATCCGATGAACTTTGTCAAAGATATAAAATGTCTAATTTTTCCTTTGACGCTGACCTGTGACCTTGAAAAAGGTCAAAGGTCAACGAAACCATCGTTAAAGTGTAGAGGTCATTGGAGGTCACGACTAAACAAAATATGAGCCCGATCGCTTTGATAGTTTCCGAGAAAAGTCCAACGTTAAGGTGGTGTCTACGGACGGCCGGCCGGAGAGTCACTTTTTCTCAAGTGACTCAAAAATGTCCACCAAAATACCCGTGTGACTTGGAATAATAGGCCGTGAAAAGTAGGATATGCGCCGAAATGGCTGCGATCTGCTGGCCGATGTGAATGCGTGATGTATTGTGTAAAAAAAATTCCATCTCACACGGCATAAATAAATCCCTGCGCCTTGAATATGTGCGCGATATAAATTGCATAAACAAAATAAATAAAAAATTTAAAAAAATAAAATCCCTGCGCTTAGAACTGTACCCACGGAATACGCGCGATATAAGCCTCATATTGATTGATTGACATTATCAATAAAACCTTAACTATTTCCGTCTTTTAAATCTGCGATCAGTTTCACACACCTCAACGAGCTTCTACAAAGCACAGCGGTGAGCAAAAGGTCAATTTTATGCTTTCAGGTAAATCATACATTTATTCCCGTGGGTGTTCAATATGAAATAAATGCGGCAAAACAATCCAATTCTGAAAAAAAGCAGCTAGGCTGTTAGTTTTTGGTATATGTCCAAGGGGAAAGGATGCACAATAAGCCTGGAAAGATCAGTGTTGGTGTTCCCGATCATTCACACGAGGAGGAATTAAGGTACATTGTATCTTTAAAGGCTGGATGAATGTCTTTGGTTTTTACTGGTAACCGCGACAATTTGATGGTTGTCTAACGTAGACGATCTGCAAAATATCACAAGATACAAGCCAGACTGAACTAATCGTGTCCTTCTATCTTTGGTTCAACAAGATGTCACGGACATCACATGGGAACACCTGAAGGGCAAAACATGTTTTTTTCTACTAATTGCGGCAGTGTAACATTTCTTCAGCAGCTCTCTTGAGGGTCTGGTCTTTTTTGTGACATTTCCCTCCAGAGGTTGTTTTGAGTACATTCAGACGGATCGGTGTTTGCAGACAAACAGGTTCCAGTGGTTAGCCTGGACTAGTTCACCTGTCAGCTTCAAAGGAACGCCAGTCCCGTTGATTGATGGTGAACGAGTCTATAAAGTAAGTGACTTGTCCTCTAAAAGATTATGTACGCAGTGCAGAAAAACTTGATTGCTGCCAGCTTGTGAAAGGTTTCTTCCAGCGCCTACCTTCGCTCTGTCTCGCTGTCTATTTCTTTCTCTGTCTGTACGTCTAGTCTTAGTCGGTCTGTCTCTCTCTGAAACTCTCTCTCTCTCTGCTTCTGCTACTGTCGTTGTTGCTCTTTCCCTCAGACACATGTTGATGTCACAGATAAACCACAAGTGAATTACATATCGCATAATTTGTTTTTAATTTTACCGACATTCATAAAAAACAAGAAGGGCAAAGCCCATACGACTCACATGCTTGACCTTGACCTTTACATGACCTTGACCTTCAGGGTCAAGGTCAAATAACTAAACCTAGCAATGACATCATACACTAAGAACTGCTTTACACATTTTTCCTACCAAAATACATGTGACCTTGACCCAAGGTCATCCAAGGTCATGCAACACAAAGCTGTTAATTCAAGACATAGGAAGTACAATGGTGCTTATTGGCTCTTTCTACCATGAGATATGGTCACTTTTAGTGGTTCACTACCTTATTTTGGTCACATTTCATAAGGGTCAAAGTGACCTTGACCTTGATCATATGTGACCAAATGTGTCTCATGATGAAAGCATAACATGTGCCCCACATAATTTTTAAGTTTGAAACAGTTATCTTCCATAGTTCAGGGTCAAGGTCACTTCAAAATATGTATACAATCCAACTTTAAAGGACCCTTGCGACCTTGACCTTGAAGCAAGGTCAACCAAACTGGTGTCCAAAGATAGGGCTTACATTGCCCTGTATAGCATACATAGCTAAGGTTGCCATTCTCGATAACTTCAGAAAAAATGCGAAAATGTGAAAAATGGTCGTTTTTAAGACAACAATTACGGCCCCTGTGACCTTGAACTTGAAGTGAGGTCAAGTTGCCGCACATGTTTTTTGAGATCTTGTAACCATACACCATCAGGCCACATCAGGTGTTGATAGACTTAATAGTGTCCAAGAAATATCCAACGTTAAAGTTTTCCGGACGGACGGACGGACGACTCGGGTGAGTACATAGACTCACTTTTGCTTCGCATGTGAGTCAAAAATCAGTCAAACCAGGGAAACCACAAAAGAAATCAAGGGTTTCTTGTTAGACAGACACCAGGACGTTCCACATGCAGGGTGAAAAACAATAACAAGCGCTGTCTTCTTCTTCTTCTTCTTGGCGTTCGCAGAGGTTACACAATCAGTCCAGCACTGGTGATAAATGTTGTCGTTTTCTCCAACTCCTGTCGACTGCCGTATAGTTTGGTCTGCAAGGGAGTTGGTGACGGCCACACTTCTTTTCGTTCCTCATCTAGTAAGGGACATCGCTGTAAGATGTGTTCCGCTGTTTGGTCCTCTTGACCGCAGGCACAGGTTGGTGATGGCGCCAGCTTGAACTTTCGGTTCATGTGAGCATTGAGCCTGTTGTGGCCAGTACGCAGTCTGATGAGGTTGACTTGCTGCTCTCTGGACATTGTGTGGTAGTCATCTCTGTTTGTCCTTGGCCTCATCAATGCCTTGATGATTGTCTTCTGCTCACTAAAGCTGACACTGTTTTCAGGTTGGTCTTCCACGGCTCCTTCTTTTGCCAGCTCATCTGCCCTTTCATTTCCTGGTATCCCACAGTGTGCTGGTATCCACTGGAGGACAACTCTTCTGGTTTGTCTGACCATCTGTAATGCTTTGGCCAGCTGTGGGAGTTTGTCGTTCTCTAGGGCCTGAAGGACTGAAAGGGCGTCCGAGAGGAAGACAACTTGGTAGCAAGGGTCTGCGGAGTCCTGAACGAAGGAGGCGGCCTGCATGAGAGCTTCTGCTTCTGCTTTATAGTTTGTGCAGTGTTTGCCAGTGGCAACGCTGGATGTAGCTGTATGTCCCCCAGGGAACTGGATGAGAATGCCTGCACCTCCATTGAGCACGGCGTTAGTTGCTGATCCACCTTCACTGCTTCAGCAACTTGAAAAGACGCATGGTGGTCTACAAAACACGCGTGACACTGGCAGTGACACACAACTGAGCATGCTAAAGGTTATACATCTGAAGCACGTACAACCAATTTGTGGCATACAACCGTCGAACGCTGAAGAAGAGGAAGAAGCGGCATACAAACCCCCCCCCCCCCCACCCCCTCACCCATGGACTTTCATCGTACTCCACACCACCCTCCAACCAGAGGTTGTAGAAATTTCTGCTCTAACGTACGCAATATTGATAAGCCACACCATTCAGGCAGTCAACACTTTCAATCCGCGTGAAATAATGTTATAAACATCGCATTCCTCCCACAACAATTGCTTCTACACGGAGAAACCATCAGAGTTCAAATCCGAAGAAAAACAGTTCGATGTTCCACCTGTATGTGAGCGCGGAAAACATCAACATCCTATACAAGAACAGTGTCTGCGATGCTAGCAACTAACTGTTGCAGGGTGATCTCCAAAACATGCGCAATACCAGATGGGCAACATGCTTTTGTTTGTTTGTTTATTTGTTGCTTAACGTCCAGCCGACTACGCAGAGCCATATCAGGACGAGGAAGGGGGGGATGAAGGGGGCCACTTGTCAAGCGATTCCTGTTTACAAATGCACTAACCCATTACTTGTGTCCCAGCAGGCTTTAGTAAAACTAAATTAATACCTACTGGAAGATTACCAGTTTCCAGTATGTTAAAATAGGCTTAACCTATCTACTGCTGGACTTACATCAGAACACTAACAGATTAAACTATACATGAATCGCGAGACAAGCGGCAAGAGAAGAGATTTTTGGAAAAAATACAGGTGAATGAGCAAGAAGGCAGAAAAAAGAAAAGAATTCATGAAGAAAAAGAAAGCATGACAGGAAAGAGGAACCAAAAATCTACCTAACAGCAAACTAGAAAGCTCCTGCGGTTCCAAAAACAGGAGGGGCCTTTAATTTCATAACCGCAGTGCCCCACTGCGGGAGGGCAACATGCTGACGGCTTCAGTTCTAATACGATCTTATCAGCTTCAGCGTTACGCCAATTAGCGATTAACACTGCATGGCTATGTCTATACCACACATCAAACCTGCTCTACAATTCCCGGCCAATGTATCCCAGGATAACATCTGTACCCACAAAACAAAACGTAACAGTTTCGGATGTTTATACATGAATGGATAACACCGTTCTGTCCCGAGTGAACAGTGAACGACGGAGCAGGACAGAGCTCTGACAGATTTTCCCTCACCACTATATATTGCAGA
>NC_090253.1:22228638-22276138 GCF_037325665.1 Littorina saxatilis | reverse complement strand
TTACTAAAGCAGGGTGAGCGATGCCATGACGTCATAGTTACCCTGACGTGAAAGAAAGATCGCGATGACCTCATAATTATAACTGTTAGACAGCGGTTAGACTGAACCCGCGGTTTTGAACACAAACATCGACAACACTTCACTGTGACTCACATCTGTAAATACTATCTCGTAAATTATCTCTCTCTCTCTCTCTATCACTCTCTCTTGTTCTTTTGCCTTCTTAGTAAATGGTTCTCTCTGTAAGTAATGTGAACACTTACCTTGAACACACTGATTAATTATCAGTTCAAATAGAAGAAAAGAGAACATCGCAAGAAGTGTAAGTGCAACAAATACATAGATGACACAAATACTTCAGGCCAGTGACCGATACAGTGACAAATATATATATATCAAAATAAACAACACATCAGTTTTGGCAACAAATAAACACTCACTTGATGTATTCAGACAACAAGGCATTTGAAACTACATGTATCACTCTTATGACCATTGTACTATTTCCTAAAACCAAATATACACATTCAATGTATTAAGCTAAAGAAGATGATTAACAATTTTAAGTTGAAAAAAAAGAAGAAAAGGCCAAGAAACAAATTCTTACAAGTCTGCAACAATGGTGTACTACCAACACATATTACTGAATCCGGTTTTTTTCTTACAAACAGGGACAACATCAATGCTTTCTTTCCCCCTCCCTTCTTTGGGTAATGTAATGAGAAAAATAAGTCATGAGTTTTAAAGCACGATCTGTGATAGCTGAATGATTTATATAAGGTCCACATGAGAACAGGAAGCATGTGTAAAGAGAAGACTTAGGCAGTTATACAACAGCAATTGATTTCCAAAATCAAAGCCAAAGAAAATCCATCTTCTCAACTGTATCTACATGTATTACATTGTACTACTACTACTACCTGGTGACACCCCCCCCCCACACACACACACACACAGAAAGATGCAGACACAGTCGTCTTTTTTTTGCATAGACACAATGGTCTGAACTTAAAACTCCACTGGTGAGTATGCAATGTAATCCGAACATCTGCACAATAGTAATGTATGTGGGTAGCAAAAGTTGAAGAGTTCAAGCTGAAGAAGTAGCAAAGCAAAAAACATCATAATTTTGGGAGTTGACAAGGCATAATATTAATAAACGAAGATCAAATACTAGTAATAGAAGTAGGCATCAATTCGGATTTGCTTATCAAGCTTTCAAAATAGGCAATACTAATGATCCATAACCTAAAAAGGTCAGATAAAAACATTTTTAAAGAATGGATGTTTAAAGTGAAACACAATAAAAACATTTCTGTTCTCCACAGTGCCATTCCAGATTTATTGCAATTAGTTTTTATCACAAACTTGTTGTCTTCTAGGACTTTGGAAGTTTCAAAGTTAAATGACACTTTCTTTCACGGTCTTAGTCACCATGCATGATAGAGGAACACATCTCAGCATCACATTTGACACGAAACAGTGTCCTGCAAATTTTGTTAATGAAGATGGGTTGGGATGATTGATATCAGTACATCACTTAATCATGCTATTACTTATTAGTCTGGGATTCACAAGTAGAAAAAATAAATTAAGTGGATCTTAACTAGTGCTAAATGATTACATTTCATCATGAGTATTTGAACAACATTCCAACATATGTTAGTTGTGACAGAATAGGATGATATGGTTGCACGTTTGTTGTTAAAATAATAACACCTACACAACCCTCATAACCCCCTAAACGTTCTGGTTATCAAACCAATGAACTTTCCCTTGTATCCGTGTACATCTAAAACACTCCGGATCCCACAGAAGGGCATGAACAGCGTAACTTGTGCTATCTAGTACCTTTTCAGTTTTGCACCAGTATAGAAAATGATGACTTAAATGTAATGACTACATGTATGTATATGTCTCAACTTAATACTGAGCAACAAAGGGAGAACATCAATTTCCTTTTCCTAGAAAAACCAACCCTATTTTTTTTCCTGACCCTAAAACTTGTCTTGTGCCAAATATAAAAGCCAAACAAATTTATTTCTCTCAATAAAATGGGCCTTTCGAAACAAATTTTTGTGTGTGCCTCGACTGCTTTCTGACTTCGCACACTAAATCTTGACCACAGCTACAATGTGCATCTATATTTCTTTAAATCAAAAGTGCAATAACTCAGGTAATAATATGTTTTCCAAAGTGGATCTATGTTAAATAAAGGATTGGAAAATCCAGGGGAAAATGTGAAGTCAAGAACCAGGGTAAAACCAGGGTTGTTCTGGCGGGTTAAATCACTGGAGTTGGGTTAGGTATAGGAAAAGGGGAAATGAATAAATATTAAATAGGTTGGCTTACGCATGGTTCCCCACATGGAAGCCAAATCACCAAATGTTCTCTCCATGCTTCTCTCTTTCCTCTTTGAGTCAATCTTGTTAATCTCACTTACGTAATTTACCGTACCAAAAACTGAGCCCGAGGATCAGTAGAACAATTGTTTCGAATGCAGGAAGCTTTTAAAGTTACATCTTTCCAGTTTGACACTTTCAACGGAAAGCAATGAAGTTGTATCCCCTGCCACAACAGAAAACAATAAAATGGTATGCTTAAAAACAGCACTCAGCAAACCAACTTTACTGCTACTTTCCTGTAGATTTATGTGAGCATTACAAATCCATGACCCCCCCCCCCTTTTTTTTTCTTAACCCAATGTGGATTTTGATTTTGAATTTTCCATTTATCATTTAATGCTTTTGTCCAACATACAGTTGCAGACTTTGAATTGCTTTCTTGTTTGTTTTATTTTGCTCTAAAGCCACACTGCATTAAAACATGTTTTCCCAATCTCAGCACAATGGCTGTAGGTATATGTATGCAGCTGTGCAAAACCCTGTCAAAAACCATAATTATAGAGTAAGCAGTCTTCCATAGGATAGGGTGAAACCTGGATATTTCAAAAACACTGGGAATTTTGGTTACCATTTCCAGAATCTCCGGAGAATGACTAAGCCATTTTCAGGAATCCTGCCTTTTCAGACATGTGTATGTGGTTTCACCCTTGGACTCATATGTCCAAAAAGAGGAAAGTAAGGAAGCAAAAGAACAAGCAAAGGGACTTGTAGACAAGGGTACCGTGCTGTGATGCATGCCCTGGTGAATGAGTGAACGGGGGTGAAACAGGTCTGGTGATTAGCTGTACAACAGAATGGCACCAATAATGCAAACATAACAACTTCAAATGCAACAAGGAACGATAAACGAAAAAAAAAAAAGGATGGCTTCTTTTCTGTGTTTTTTTTTCTCTCCTTTTCTTCCAGAACAAGTTCATACACACCTCTGCCATGGAGACTCAACAGAAGTGGTAGCTGCAGAAGAACGTCCAAGTCAGTGAAATGTTAACGTCCAGTTAAAACACAGATTTGTTGTTTTTTCAAAGGAAAAAATTAAATGAACTATGAAAAAAATTTACCAGGTTCTCTCAAAGCACACTCCTCCCCCTTGAATCGAATCAGAAACATCAGGCGTGGTACTGGGCTGAGAGAAGTTTTCCTCAAAACTTTAAAAAACTCTTCTGCCCTTCTCCTGAAGCAATTATACAAAGACAGTCAAAGCTTTAGGAAATGTGTGTACCTTCGCTTCTTTCTGCGAAATCGGGGAGAGGTACCACGTCTGAGCATACAGTTTATGAAGTATGAAGACTACCAGATAGGAAGATGGGGGCTTGGTTAAAAAAAAAAGGGGGGGGGGGGGGGGAGGGGTGCCTTTCAACTTTTTGAGGAGAGTCAGGTGCAATGTAACTTGGGAGGACATTTTGCTAGCCCTTGAGAAATCCTGTCCAGGTAGAACACATGTTGTAGCTTTTATCAAGACCATTTGGCTGCAATCTGTACTGCAGATAAGTAACCAGCTCCCTGCTGTGTTTGAAGTACATGTACTGCTACCAGGCAGAAATTCCTATCCACTCCACTTTAGCCTTGTAGGAGCCCCTCAGAGAAGAGTGTCTTCCGTGTTTTCATACACAGATAAAGGCTTTTAGTTTTACAGTTATTGAGAGATAAAACCTATGTCAGAACATGTTTAATGCTCCAGCAGAAATAGTTAATGAGCAGATTATTGTGAAACCTGAAGAAAATTAATGTGGGTCCTGTTCAGACATCAAGTCTTACCAATATTATTCTTTGATCAAATGCCAATTTGGTTTAGGAAAATAACATAACAGTTAACACAGAATCTTAATTTCTCCATTCTGATCTCTTTTACAATTACATTGTGTTTTGTTTGAGAGTCTTCAATAAACAGGCACCAAGGGAAGTAACCGTAACTATTCTCTCACTAATTTCCACACAGGTTGTTCCCCTTATACTTTTCTTATACGTGTGCATGATTTAGACTAGACTGCAAACAATTTCAACTTAACCTTTTCCCTGCATGACTGTAAAATCATGCCAGCACTCACGCACGCACATACACACACAGACATGCTGCAAATGTACAGCAATGCTGGGGTTGTACCAAACAAACAATCAACCTACAAAACACAAAGTTTCACAAATGTTTTAAATTTATGTTCAACCTGAAATTCTGACTGACATTTTTGTGTGTAACATCACTAAAGAAAAACTACATAGCCCTGAGTTAAGAGACAATCATGCAAGTCTCGACTGAACAAAATAATGTTTTTACTATTAGAATGCAATGAAGTTTTGTACTCTACTTCGTGTCTGTTTTCCAGAGACATGTAAGGAAAAGAAATACAGTAATGGGATTTCACATCAAAAGCTCTAGAGTGGGTGTCACAAAAATAACTGAACAGATGTACCACTGTCAGCTAGAACAGTGACACAGCAATGCAGAGAGCAAAGTCAACAGACATATATGGTTTTTTTTACAAAAGGGGGAAACATGCCCACTTGTGGTTTCAAAGTGCACAACCACGGATAAAAAAACCATTTGATTACACACAGTACATGTCAATCTCCTGAGACGCAGTTGGTTTGCTCTTTCTAGCAATCTAATCTGAGGGGACCTGTCTCTAGATAACGTTCAAGTACTGTAACTCCCTTTGCCTTTTTCAACATGACTTCTGTAAGTCAAAGTAACCAGCACCTACACTTGCACCACTCCAAAATCTTAATTTATTTTTATTCATCTGAAACAGAGATTACACACATTTACAAACACACACAGCGTGACACGACACAAACTGTCAAGCTTATTACCTTGTCCTTTCGGCGAGGCCGTTTGTCCTTCCCGAGGCAGCCGAGCGACGGCAGACAGCCAGACATGCAGTCAAGACAATAACCCCTACTCCAGCAGAATCAGGTCAACAATCACAGGTCAGTGGAAGTAGTTCCTCCCACTTCCACTCAGTATCCTCAGCTCAGAGAAACGATTCCTCCAGTAGTTCCAGAGAAACGGTAACTCAGTTCCAGCTGAGATAGTGGTGGTCCAGGTAAGTCCGTCAACGTACAAGTCCAGCCAGGGGAGTTGGGTGGTGCTGGTGGTGCTTGGGGAGGTGGTGGTGTCTATATTCAAAGTGTGGATGGAGCATATTTCTGAAGTTAATGTATGGCAGGCTCTGGAAAGCAGAGACAGTCACAGTTTAGTAACCTTTCAACAATGCCGACAGTTCAGATACGTGTTAATTAATATATATTGCCAATGGTACGAAAAATGTGAATGATGGTCATGAAGTAACTGTTCCTGAGAAAATGCACCTTTAAATATATATGCTGCTGATGTCATAGACTATGCAGAATGGGAAAAGCATCCAAGAAATCAAAGAAAATCCTCCCTGCACAATTTATATCCACGACGCAAAGACAAATTCGTTTTACCCAGATATCACAAACACATCCTGAACACATTCTATATTGTAGCACAAATAAATATAACATGTAGACATTGCTCTCTGCCCCACCCATCCAAAATTTACACTGGAACGATCACAATGTACAAGTCACATGCACACCCCTATTTCACAGAAAAGGAAATCTTCAGAAAGACCACCCACACAATACCACCAATTCAATATCAACACTTGAACCAACGTGCACAACTCTGAATCATGTCATAGACTCAGCTCTGACAATGTTACAGCTCAGCCTTGTACATCGGTCTACAAAAACTAGTAACTTTATGCTCCCATTCAAAGCTGACTAAACAGTTTTCCCAACACTTTTTTTTTTTTTTTTTAACTTTTTTTTCTAATGTGTACAAATTAAACCTACTTGACAGGGAAATAAGTGTGCGACGGCGCTTTCGCTTTCATTGCGTTTTTTGCACTCGTTTTTTTTACAAATGTAATAAAAAGTTATAGGATCGGCCCCTAAAAATAGGGTAGGTCGGGTTACCGTAACCACACCTATTTTTTTTTAAGGCCTTATAGCCATTTTGCATGGTCCTCCGCACTGCTTATCATAATAACACTCTCAGTGGCACGCCTTTTACCATGGGAGAAACCTCCACCCATACCAACTGTTCAGGGGGAAAAACATCTGATTTGCACTTTGTAAAACTTCTTCAATTCTGTCAGGCAGACAAAAGACATGGCGTGTTATCTTTAATTAAAACAACGACCACTAAATAAACAACAACAACAACATAACAAACATTTCCCAACCAACTTTTTATTTATTTATCTAAAACAGAAATAAATGTACTGACGTGACATTATATTGTTCGAGCAAATCCGTCATTAGGCAGTGAGATATAAACAAAGACTTAGTCAATAAAACTTCAGGAGTCTTGACGCAAGTAGATTTTAGAGACAGCTGGATTGCCTAATATTTCCCAGGTTCATTTTCTGATACAAATGTACTGTTTTATTGAAAAAATTAACCTCCTGCACTGATTTACACATTGCTTGATGAAATGTGTCTGTCTGTTAACGTGCATGCGCTCATGTTTTTCAGTGTCTGCATGACAAAGTAATCTTCATTCTTTGCAAGTGTTAGTTATCAGAACGAATCTGATTAGTGTTATGCCACAATCAATACACAGTATATTATACAACCAATGATTCATAATAACAACAGTTATAATGTTCAGATTGATAAATCAGCGCAATTAGGCCATGTCCAATCTATCACAAATCCAACAGTCTTTTGAATTAGTGGAATTCACAACTTGTAAGCAGTCAATTCAGACGTCAATGTAACAATGACAAATGCCTTATATATAAATAAACCCTGTGTATCAACCACATATTTGCCATCCTCATATACATACCTTTTCTTACATTACCTTCCTTACAACACAGGCACCTATAAACAATTCTGGCAATTCTACAGAGAATGACAACTGACATGAAGGACCAAGCTTTTCAGCTAGTCCAATAAATCATGTTGTGCCTGGTATAGAAAAGAGGCAATCACAAAGCACAGTCCTCAATCTCACTAATACTCTCGACACTTCCCAGTACAGGTCTATACACACCTGTGAATGCACATTTGAGAGATAACGTGCACACCACACATTGCACAAGCTGTGCCAAACCAAACAAAGACAGTCAACTGAGACCGCAAAATATACTAGCTGTGCTCAAAACACTCCCTTATTCCTTTGTTATTACATGTATAAGACCCCCCCCAGGCCTGAAAGACTCTCTTAACAGCTGCACACACATGTCATGATTCTGATTTTGAATGACAGAAAATGCCACATTGTGTACAATTTTATTTAGCTGAAAACATAATTTGTTCTTTTTCCTCAAGGTGATTCCATTTCATTTCATTGTCACTCCTTTTACAAGTTTGCTAACAATTTGTATACAAATTCTAGTTAAACGTGATAACTCAGTTAAGGAGCTTTTGATTGCTGTCAATTTCATGAGCTAAAACTAGTTAAGATTGGACATAACAGAATTCCACACATCTTCGTGAAACAACATACATTATTGTCTGGTAAAAGTTGAGACTTCAAATGTCAGGAAAATCTGCAGAGAGCTAGAGGACAAGACGATCTTTTTCCAAGAGTTCCTAGATTAATGATTTTTACATAATGGATGGTTTGACAATCAGGAAATATATACAAGGAAATCTTTTCTTTGTTCCGGAATTCTGGATTTCCTGATGGTAACTTTCAGCCCTGCAAATGCTTACGAAGGCCAAATTCATTTACTACACGTACTTGAACTGATGTGCAGACATTCTACTACTGGTGTTATCATTACGCAAGCAGCAGCACAAATGCATTTCCTCTTTTTTGCCCCCACTACAACGCAGCACAGCCAGACTGAAGGGCCCAGCCATGTTTCCAGTCACAGACAACTACTACAGTGAAACATCTCTACTAAAGCCACCAAAACTCAGAGAAAATTGGGTCTTAGAGGCAGGAGTCTTTAGATGGAGATATTTTTTACAGCTGTTATGAACAGAAAATCTGGTAAAGCACAGCCTTACAAGTAGGTAAGTCTTAAATTGGGGGTCCTAAAAGGGGGGTTCCACTGTATCTGCTTGGCTGTCTTGTTGCCTGATTGCCTTTTGTCATGCTACACCCCTATCCATCATATCTGGGGGGACAGCGGTTATAAGCTGTCACTGTCAGGCCAATGCAGCCACCACTGACAAGGACATCAAGGGACCACCAACACACTCACGCAGCAAATATATAATTTTATATACACAGTAACTACAGTTGAACCTCCTTTTAAGACCTCCAAAACTCAAATAAAAACAGACCTAAAACGGGAGATAATTTTAAAATTGAGGTACATTTTGAGACAATGAACAGAAAGTCTGCGAAAGAGTGGGTGACGATTCGAAAAGGCCGTATCACTGTATAAACCTATTACAGGAAGCCCTCTGTTCTGGGTATCTGAAAATAAATGAATAAATGCCTTGTCAGTGCCTCTGTGTGAAGATTGATGTACTTCCCACAGTTTGTCATGTCCTTGAAGTTTTACTTAGGATTGATCAATGTCTATCAAATGCTTGAACCAACACAACAAAAATAATATGTAAGTACATGTATTCATTCCACATATCAATATACCTGTATTTTCCACTTCAAATGAATCCCTGCTTCCCCTTCATCCAACTGTCAGTGTCATAATTCTGTTCTTTCATCATTCCATTGTATTCTAAAGAAAAGCAAATTAACATTTTTTTTCTTCCAGAATTAGTAGAAATGATCATTACGTCAAAACTCAAATTAACTTTTCATCAAATTCAAAACAGAATACCTTCTTTCTAGTTCTAACAACCTCCAGCCTTTAACCTCAGCCAACATTATGCCGCACATGCATTTATCACTGATAGTGATACATTTATGCATTCCAGAGTATGCATGAAGTTTTATCTACGATGGCCCGGATGGGATTTTGTACTTTTTCTTCTTCTTCTTCTTCTGCGTTCGTGGGCTAAAACTCCCACGTACACTTGTGTTTTCGCACGAGTGGAATTTTACGTGTATGACCGTTTTTACCCCGCCATTAAGGCAGCCATACGCCGCTTTCGGAGGAAGCATGCTGAGTATGTTCGTGTTTCTATAACCCACCGAATTCTGACATGGATTACAGGATTTTTCCGTGCGCACTTGGTATTGTGCTTGCGTGTACACACAAAGGGGGATAAGCCACTAGCAGGTCTGCACATAAGTTGACCTGGGATATCGGAAAAATCTCCACACTTAACACACCAGGTGGCCGTGGCCGGGATTCGAACCCTCGACCTTCCGATTAAGAGGCCGACGTCTTACCACCCCACCCGTCAGATTTTGTACCTATCGCGACAAACTGGTTACACAAATCTGCAGCCTATACCCATCCAGCCACTGCTGACTTTTCAATCCGATTTTTTTTGTTAAACTTACCAACAATATGTGCTTCAACTTCACTCTTCCCATCCGTCTGATTACTGCAGATGATAAAAGACTAGGGGCTACTGGTAACAACTGCAGGTGATACAGTGCAACTGGTATGCTGATGGAAAAGGGAATAATGTATACTGTATCATATCTATGTAATTGTAATGATGTATGATACAATCACTTATTTTGAGAACTGCTGCTACATTAATATTACTCATTCACATTTAGGCAACACGTGCTTGCAATGTGGGAAAAGGAATTTCTGTTATGTGCATCAGCTGGGGTGATCGATGTGGACTGCAGCAGACAACATCGATTATAGGAAGTGTTCACAGAGAAGGGACAATGACATTCGCCAGACGAGAGAAAACTCTTCTTTAATATAAATGTCCCCCCACGCAGGTATGTCAGGTTGGTCTAAGAGGGACACACTCTGACAAGAAAGTAGATGTTGACAGTGGGACTGGGACACAGGAGTTAAGTGTCCTGAGACTGACAGTGACACCTTGACCGTAACTGGAGAACCGTCCGTGAAGGCAGTGAAACGACACTGCTTTCTTAATCTTTCCAGATGAGTGCACACCGAAAACGAACATGATTACGACTCTTGGCGACCGTTTCATAAACACATGGGCAAAATTTGGATTCAAAACACTATCAGATCGTTCTCTAAAGTACCTTTTTTTTGCAGGAAACTCATCTCATTATCAAATTAAGCCTCTGATTTCAACACCGTAGCAGACGCCAACAATGTATTAGTGTAGACACATTTGCAAAAAACAAGCCTAGAATAACGCGAACCTAGCTCTTTTTTAGAAAAAAAAGGAGAACAAATTAAGATGGATAGCTCACCAATTCGAGGTCAAGCGCACTGTGCAGTTTCGTCGCTGAATATTGCAAGAAAGAAGAGCTTGCACACTGTCATTTGTAAACATTTGGTTCAAATCTGCCTTGCGGTTGTCGCCTGCGCAGTCTCTCTGCGCATGTACGAAGGTGTAAAAATCAGGTCGGAAATTTAGCGGAACGATTCTTACGTAGTTGCTATGAGAGTATGGAGATGGAGCACAGCTCTGTTTTGTGTGTAAGTGATGCATGTCCGTCTCCTACCTTTGTCTTGGGTTGTGTACGGATTTACACATGCTAAGTTTTGTTAAAGAAATAAGCAGTAGGACGTACTCCAAACATTGATACTGATGTACCATGTCAAATATAATTGTATCTCCTCTTTCTCTGAAATGTACAAGTTTACTCCTCTTTTTCTACCAAGAAAAGCTGTGAATGTTGAGAGCAAACTTCTGAAAATGAGTATTTGGTTCAGTTCCGAACATGACTGTCATAGTCTTGCAATTCTGTTTCTTCAGTATCTTTTTACATTTAGTCAAGTTTTGACTAAATGTTTTAACGCAGAGGGGGGAATCGAGACGAGGGTGTGGTGTATGTGTGTGTGTGTGTGTGTAGAGCGATTCAGAGAAAACTACTGGACCGATCTTCATGAAACTTGACGTGAGAGATCCTGAGTATTGTATCTCCAGACGTTTTTTTCATTTATTTGATAAATGTCTTTGATGACGTCATATCCGGCTTTTCGTGAAAGTTGAGGCGGCACTGTCACGCTCTCATTTTTCAACCAAATTAGTTGAAATTTTGGTCAAGTAATCTTCGACGAAGCCCGGACTTTGGTATTGCATTTCAGCTTGAAGGCTTAAAAATTAATTAATGAGTTTGCTAATTAAAGTTGTCATTAAAATTGATTTTTCGCAAACAGATTTAAAATTGATTGCATCATATTCTTCATCACATTCTGAATCTAAAAATATATACATATGTCATGATTACTCTTAAAATGTGATCACAATTAACGAAAATTGATTAATTAATCTTACGATTAAAATTTAAGAAATGGATCCAAAAATGATTTCATCTTATTCTTTATCATTTCCTGATTCCCAAAACATATAGATATGATAGGTTGGATTCAAAACAAGCTCAGAAAGTTAACAAGAATACAGAAAAGCGCGCTCTCCTGCTAAGCACAATACGCTACCGCGCCAATCTGGCGTGTCAATATCACTACGTTTTGCACGTGGGATGTGAGCGATTTCCTTCACGCGGGGATTGACGAAGCTGTACTGTCTTGGTGAAAAAATACAGTGCGTTCAGTTTCATCCCGTGAGTTCGACAGCTTGACTAAATGTAGTAATTTCGCCTTACGCGACTTGTTACATTTAATAAGTTTTGACTAAATGTTTTAACATAGAGGGGGAATCGAGACGAGGGTCGTGGTGTACGTGTGTGTCTGTGTGTGTCTGTGCGTGTGTGTGTGTAGAGCGATTCAGACTAAACTACTGGACCGATCCTTATGAAATTTTACATGAGAGTTCCTGGGTATGAAATCCCCAGACATTTTTTTCATTTTTTCGATAAATGTCTTTTATGACGTCATATCCGGCTTTTTGTAAAAGTTGAGGCAACAGTGTCACACCTTCATTTTTCAATCAAATTGATTGAAATTTTGGCCAAGCAATCTTCGACGAAGGCCAGACTTCGGTATTGCATTTCAGCATGGAGGCTTAAAAATTAATTAATGACTTTGGTCATTAAAAATCTGAAAATTGTAATTAAAATTATGTTTTTATAAAACGATCCAAAATTACTTTTATTTTATTCTTCATCAAGTTCTGATTCCAAAAACATATAAATATGTTATATTCAGATTAAAAACAAGCTCTGAAAATTAAAAATATAAAAATTATGATTAAAATTAAATTTCCGAAATCGTTTTAAAAACAATTTCATCTTATTCCTTGTCGGTTCCTGATTCCAAAAACATATAGATATGATATGTTTGGATTAAAAACACGCTCAGAAAGTTAAAACGAAGAGAGGTACAGTAAACCGTGCTATGCAGCACAGCGCAACCGCTACCGCGCTGAACAGGCTCGTCACTTTCACTGCCTTTTGCACTAGCGGCGGACTACGGTCATTGTGAAAAAATGCAGTGCCTTCAGTTTCATTCTGTGAGTTCCACAGCTTGACTAAATGTAGTAATTTCGCCTTACGCGACTTGTTTCTTCTTGTTTTTGTTTGAACATTTGATCGACTGTTTGCAAATCAATAACAAAAACTTCATACATTGTGTTTTTGAGCAGGGAACCAAAATGACATCTTTTTCAATTCTTATAAGACTATACCTACATGGGTTTTTGGAGCAGTGATGACATTCAGAGAAAAGGAGTCTACCAAATCTGAACTTGAATTAAAGCCCGATATTAATAAGGCGAAACATACTTCACGAAACTTTGGCACTGAAATGTTGGTAAAAAGACTTCAGGAAGTCTTGGCGAAGTCAACTTCGGGCTCAATAAAGGAAAGCCTTCAGAACCTCCAACTCCACCCCCTTCCAAGTCTTTTGCTCCACTTTCCAGTGACCAACTCATTTCTTAACTGACTTAGGTCAAACATACACACACACACACACAAGGTGAGAGGATCAGTCAGAGTGAGAGCGTTTGAATGTAACCTGTGACCCTGCTAGACAGAAAATAAGAGATAACTGGTTTCAGGTATTGGACAAGGGCAGAAATGAAACAGCTTACTGGGTTGTGACCCCCTCTTTAGAAGAAGCCTCCTGAAGCTTAGAAGTTTCTATAATTTTGGCAAAAATGGACAATATATCGTGGATTATAGAAAAAGCGTATTTATGCAGATCCTCGTCCAAATCCAATCCTGATTTTCATTGCACTGGTGTTGGTAAAGGAAGGGAAAAAAATGGTGATGATTGCTTGTAACTAATTAACTTTTAAACAGCAACACACACACACTCATACACACACACACAGCAGTCAGAATGGAAAATCAATGTATGATGTTTTTATTTCAATTATTTATACTTCATCACACAGTCACAAAACAAGACACAAAGTGAACATGAATGGTAAATGATCACATTCTAAATTTAAAATGAGAAATAATGATGCATTCATGCAATATGATGTGTGCTATCAAAGCAAAACCTAGAACAGATCTCAATGAAATAGACATGAAAGGGACATGACAGTGGTGCAAATCATCATAGCACAGGTTTTCCCCATTTAACACACACAATTGTGTGTGTACCCCCCCCCCCCCCCCCCCCCCCCGTATGTACCCCCCCCCCTTTCCACCAATGTCAATTCCACATCATAAACTGAGATAACCAGTAATTAGCATCTCAATGTGACACACTGCCATATCAGGACAAAAGAATTCTGAACAGATTCCTTGGTCATGTTGTCTGGCACGTGTCCAGATCACTTCATAAAAAATAAAACAAACAAAATTGAGAGAGCAGTCCACGAAAGTTTTCGATCATCTCTGAAATACAGTCTCCAATACTTTTTCTCTGATTGATACAGTAAGTAAACCCCCCGAAATGGGGCCCATTCTCTTATCCGTCTTCTCTACCAATCAGACCCCCTCCGTTCCCAAATAAACACAAAACCAAAAGTTTTGAAAACATACATGTAAACGCTCAAAACTGACAAAAGAAAAGAGGGCACTGGAATGCAGTCCTACACTTGCAAACGTAATCATGCCTATCTGCAATATAACATCTGTCCAACTTTAAAAACAACATGAAATTCAGCCAATTATGAGCTCTGCGCTAACATTAACACTTGCCTCCAATTGAGGTTGCTGTGTAATTCCTCTTCCTCTAAATCTGATTCCCCTTTCAAAATGTCTACAATGTATGTAAAAGGAAAAAAAGTTGAGAAAAATATATGTCGAAAATGAATCCCAAAGTTCAAAATGATCTAACTTCAAAATGATCTAACCTTCACAGTAAAGAACGCTTCAATGAATGAACATTTTTATGTACAGATAAAAAAGATAAACGTAACTTTCAATGACCCTTTTCAACAAGGAAATCAGTCTTCTCTTGTGCAGATTTGCAACTGTGTGGTCACACCGGTGAACAGTCAATAATGTGATTTCATCTACACCAAAGAAAACATCTCAATGGACATTTTCTTTCACAACACAGTCTTTGAAATGCTTGTCCTTCACAAGTAGCGACTGTGCTTTGTCTATGTACAGCACCAAGAATCCTGTCTAGGCGAACAGATCCTCACGGTCCGCGCCGATCTGATTGGAATCGTCGGTGTTTGCGAAGATCTGGAAATGAGTTGGACGGTGCACTTCGTGGTAGAACTCCTTGGGATTGGACAGGACCAGCTCATACCTCATGCTGGGATCGTGGCGAACACCTGAAACACACCAAACAATTCAGCGTGAATTTGAATCTCTGGGAAGTTTTTTTTTTTTTTAAGTTGCCACACTCTTGAATGTTGGGGCGATTGTTGGTGGGGGTGATGGGGGTGCGAGGGTTGAGAAGTAGCATCCTCTTCCTCCGCCCCCCCCCTCCCCCTCTCAAACATGCAAGAGGAGGGGGGAGGAGGTCTTTCTCTCACTCACTCACTCACTCACTCACACACACACACAATCTCTCTCTCACAAACACATACTCTTTCTCCTCCTCTCTCACACACACACACACACATACTATTTCTCTCACCTTAACACAAACACACATTAACATACAAAATAATCGAACTGACCCATGAAGTTGTAGTTCCAGGATCCCTGGTTTGGCACCATGAAGAAACCGAGGAACCTGTCTGACAGCAACATCTGCACGCGTTCATAGTGCGAGGGGAGGTAACCCTTGGGGTTGTTGCCTGTGTCCTTGTTCTGACGACCCCACTCGTAGCCACTAGGGGTCAGCTTGTAGGCTGTCAGCGAGCAGGAGCCAGGGGTGAAGCTGAAAAGATGAGATGAGTTGAGAGATGCAAACATGTTAAACCTTTGCCGGATGCCGCTTTTGACTACACACTCCCGACGATGCGGGTTTGTCTGAACCCATACATTTGAAAGAGGGTTTTTACCGTTTATTCCTCTAACGACGATGCGGGTTTGTCTGAACCCATACATTTGAAAGAGGGTTTTTACCGTTTATTTCTCTAACGACGGGGTGGGTTCAGGGAAACCCACAGCGCTACTTCAGTGGTTGCATCGAGTTTCTCCCTTCACCGACCTCTTGCAGGGGAGGGAGAGGGGGAGGGAGAGGGGGAGGGAGAGACTGAGAGACTAAGAAAGAGAGAGAGAGAGACAAAGAAAGAGAGAGAGAGAGAGACTAAGAAAGAGAGAGAGAGAGAGACTAAGAAAGAGAGAGAGAGAGAGACTAAGAAAGAGAGAGAGAGACTAAGAAAGAGAGAGAGAGAGAGACTAAGAAAGAGAGAGAGAGAGACTAAGAAAGAGAGAGAGAGAGTCTAAGAAAGAGAGTGAGAGACTAAGAAAGAGAGAGAGAGAGACTAAGAAAGAGAGAGAGGGAGACTAAGAAAGAGAGAGAGAGAGAGACTAACAAAGAGAGAGAGACTAAGAAAGAGAGAGAGAGAGACTAAGAAAGAGAGAGAGACTAAGAAAGAGAGAGAGAGACTAAGAAAGAGAGAGAGACTAAGAAAGAGAGAGAGAGACTAAGAAAGAGAGAGAGAGAGATACTAAGAAAGAGAGAGAGAGACTAAGAAAGATAGAGAGAGAGAGACAAATAAAGAGAGAGAGAGACAAATAAAGAGAGAGAGAGAGACTAAGAAAGAGAGAGAGACTAAGAAAGAGAGAGAGAGACTAAGAAAGAGAGAGAGACTAAGAAAGAGAGAGAGAGACTAAGAAAGAGAGAGAGAGAGACTAAGAAAGAGAGAGAGGGAGACTAAGAAAGAGAGAGAGACTATCACTAAGAAAGAGAGAGAGAGAGACAAAGAAAGAGAGAGAGAGAGACTAAGAAAGAGAGAGAGAGAGACTAAGAAAGAGAGAGAGAGAGAGACTAAGAAAGAGAGAGGGAGACTAAGAAAGAGAGAGAGAGAGACTAAAAAAGAGAGAGAGAGACTAAGAAAGAGAGAGAGACTAAGAGAGAGAAAGAGAGACTAAGAAAGAGAGAGAGACTAAGAGAGAGAGAGAGATTGAGAGACTAAGAAAAAGAGAGAGACTAAGAGAGAGAGAGAGAGACTAAGAAAGAGAGAGAGAGAGAGAGACTAAGAAAGAGAGAGAGAGAGACTAAAAAAGAGAGAGACTAAGAAAGAGAGAGAGAGAGAGACTAAGAGAGAGAAAGAGAGACTAAGAAAGAGAGAGACTAAGAGAGAGAGAGAGACTAAGAAAGAGAGAGAGAGACTAAGAGAGAGAGAGAGAGACTAAGAAAGAGAGAGAGAGACTAAGAAAGAGAGAGAGAGAGACTAAGAAAGATAGAGAGAGAGAGACAAATAAAGAGAGAGAGAGACAAATAAAGAGAGAGAGAGAGACTAAGAAAGAGAGAGAGAGAGACTAAGAAAGAGAGAGAGAGAGACTAAGAAAGAGAGAGAGACTAAGAAAGAGAGAGAGAGATTAAGAAAGAGAGAGAGAGAGACTAAGAAAGAGAGAGAGGGAGACTAAGAAAGAGAGAGAGACTAAGAAAGAGAGAGAGAGACAAAGAAAGAGAGAGAGAGAGACTAAGAAAGAGAGAGAGAGAGACTAAGAAAGAGAGAGAGAGAGAGACTAAGAAAGAGAGAGAGAGACTAAGAAAGAGAGAGAGAGAGACTAAAAGAGAGAGAGAGAGACTAAGAAAGAGAGAGAGACTAAGAGAGAGAAAGAGAGACTAAGAAAGAGAGAGAGACTAAGAGAGAGAGAGAGAGAGAGAGACTAAGAAAAAGAGAGAGACTAAGAGAGAGAGAGAGAGACTAAGAAAGAGAGAGAGAGAGAGAGACTAAGAAAGAGAGAGAGAGAGACTAAAAAAGAGAGAGAGACTAAGAAAGAGAGAGAGAGACTAAGAGAGAGAAAGAGAGACTAAGAAAGAGAGAGACTAAGAGAGAGAGAGAGACTAAGAAAGAGAGAGACTAAGAGAGAGAGAGAGAGACTAAGAAAGAGAGAGAGACTAAGAAAGAGAGAGAGAGAGAGACCAAGAAAGAGAGAGAGAGACTAAGAAAGAGAGAGAGACTAAGAAAGAGAGAGAGAGACTAAGAAAGAGAGAGAGAGAGACTAAGAAAGAGAGAGAGAGAGACTAAGAAAGAGAGAGAGAGAGACTAAGAAAGAGAGAGAGAGAGACTAAGAAAGAGAGAGAGAAAGAGAGACTAAGAAAGAGAGAGAGAGAGACTAAGAGAGAGAGAGAGAGAGAGAGACTAAGAAAGAGCTAGAGAGAGAGAGAGAGAGAGACTAAGAAAGAGAGAGAGAGACTAAGAAAGAGAGAGAGAGACTAAGAAAGAGAGAGAGAGAGACTAAAAAAGAGAGAGAGACTAAGAAAGAGAGAGAGAGACTAAGAAAGAGAGAGAGAAAGAGAGACTAAGAAAGAGAGAGAGACTAAGAAAGAGAGAGAGAGAGACTAAGAAAGAGAGAGAGAGAGACTAAGAGAGAGAGAGACTAAGAAAGAGAGAGAGAGAGACTAAGAAAGAGAGAGAGAGAGACTAAGAAAGAGAGAGAGAGACTAAGAAAGAGAGAGAGCGAGAGACTAAGAAAGAGAGAGAGAGAGACTAAGAGAGAGAGACTAAGAAAGAGAGAGAGAGAGACTAAGAAAGAGAGAGAGAGACTAAGAAAGAGAGACAGAGAGAGAGACTAAGAGAGAGAGACAGAGAGAGAGACAGAGAGAGAGAGACAGAGAGAGAGAGAGACAGAGAGAGAGACAGACAGAGAGAGAGAGAGACAGAGACAGACAGTCAGATAGACAGACAGTCAGATAGACGGATAGACAGACAGACAGAGCAACTGACAACAGACATACAGACAGAGAGATACGGACAGACAAACAGAGAGACAGACAGTCTCTTGGAGACAAACAGGCAGACAGACACTGTTCCGCCGCTTTGGTAATTATGGGTGTAGCAGAACCCGCGCCGTCGGCAGAGGGATAGTTACAATCACTACTACTCTTTAAAAGTATGGGTATGTGTGAACCCGCGCCATCGGTAGTGTTTATGTAAATTATCATAATCAATTAATTTTGATGTTTTGTCATGTACACACTAAAAATTTGCAGACAGAGAGCAAATTAGGTGTGTGAGAGATACTTAAAATTTCAAAACGATACCTTTAATGGTTCCAGAGTTACAATGATTTTAGTGTGTCTCTGGGTACAGGTGAACCCAGGAAGCACGGCAAAGGTTAAAAGAAATTACTTGACTGAATGTAAAAAGAAGCATTATAATTGCCATGTAAAGATGACAATTTTTTATTTACGAGGGTAATGGTATAAGCACAAAGTGGTTGCTTTTTTATGACCAGCCCTAGCCCTTAAGAGGGATTAAACTAATAATTAATGCTAATAATCTTGCTGCTATGTGACATAAATTCATTAACATTCATGTTTGAAGGTGTCCAAATAAACTATAACTGATTGTTTGAAATGGATCAAAAGATGGGAATTGGATCACGAGCCTGTCCTTGAACGATTCAGGAATAATTGGAAAGAAAATCAATCATTCACAACAAGCTCAAGGTAAAGAGAACATGCACAAATACTTTGTCCAACTACACTATCTGCCAACTTATATGACTGAACAGCCCATGAAGAATTCACATCACAACTTTACTGCAATTTTCACCAAGCCGTTCCAGAGATTTGACTGTGAACCCTTACCTGCAAGTGATGACGACCGTCTTCTCTCCGTCCCACGTGGGATTGTCAGACATGACGCGAGCGTGTGTGCTGATGTCCTGGGGAGACAACTGCGGCAACTCGTTGGGCTGAGTGTGGATCCAGCCCAGTGGCTCCATCTCCTGCAAAATAACAGAATAAAAGAGATCGTTAAAAAAATCTGAACATTATAAGATGTTTGGTGGCTTGTTGAC
The DNA here is from genome assembly GCF_037325665.1 of Littorina saxatilis. Classification (NCBI taxonomy): domain Eukaryota; kingdom Metazoa; phylum Mollusca; class Gastropoda; order Littorinimorpha; family Littorinidae; genus Littorina; species Littorina saxatilis. Next base: position 22,256,491 of record NC_090253.1, on the reverse strand, counting down.
AGACCAGCTTTTTTGTTGGTCCAAGGGGACCATATCGTCTTTTGTTTCATCTTTATCGACCAAGGCCGAAGGCCGCGGTTGATAAATATGAGACAAAAGGCGATATGCTCCCCGAGGACCAACAACAAAATGCTGGTCTGATGACAAGCCACCAAACATCGTTTTTGTCATCATTTTGGTTGTGCAACAAAATGCACAATAACCCACAGGGAGACGAATTTTTAGAATCCAACTCCGGGCCACAAAGCATCGTCACAGTAGCTCGACATAACACGTCAACCTTGTATGTGACGTCAAACGTAGCTTGTTGACGCTTTTCTTCCAGTCTGAAAATGTACAGAGCTGCGATCATACGTGTGAGTTCAGTAAGTGTTGAGCATATTTCTTTTATGTGTTTATGACTCTTCGTTGTGGATTTAGCGATTACAGAGATAAGTTGCAAATTGACCATGAGTCGCTGCGGTAATTATCAACATTGATTGGGTCTTTGAGAGTGAATGCTTACAATCGTTGTCCTCGGAAACACAAATCCAAAGCCGCGATGGTTCCACACATCAAACAATCAGCCTGATTGGCTTTTACTTTGACAATCCACGTTTCACCTGAAAGCTCAAACCCATTCACCACCTCGATTTATTGCATGGGGAACATGAGATTTATTTTCCAGGTGTTTGTGAATGAAAACTCGTGAAAATGATGACAATGCAGGATAACTTTTCTAAAGATGAATTCCTTTAGAACTTTGGACTTCGTTATTGTTCCTGAGGATGACCCCAGGGTCAAAACGTCCAACATTGTGTTAGTTTCATCTTCGTGTTTTGGTCTTTTCATTTCTCGCTCTCAGGTGTAGTCACCATTGTTCTGCCTTCGTTATTGTGATCATCTCTCCCAAAAGTACAGGGGTTTGTTTTTCAGCCTCAACCCTCCTGTTTTTATTTTCAAACAAAAACGACATATGATGGTGACTGTAGAGTTGGTGGCTATGGTGAAGCGTGAGAACAGAAATCAATGTCAAATGGCGCATTCAAGGTGAACTGTACTGACCTTGAGATACTCGTGCTCTGGCAGGATGTTGGGGAGGTGCACAGTCTGGTGCGTTCCCCACTGGGGCGGCATGACGATGCAGCGAATCTCCTTCACCTGAGGGTTGTCAGGGGGGCTCACTCCGTACAGGTAGCCAGAAATCTGAAACCACATTTTGTTTTCTTCACACGCATGTCCTCAGGCATCTAGATACATATATCATTAGACAAAGCAGTTTCCAACTAAGAAAACCTATACAAATCAGCTTTTCTTCTAAAAAAAACAAAGAAACAAACAACAGTAACAACTACAAGAACAAGAACAAGAACCACAACAACAACAATACAGAAAACAGGTTCTAATATTGTATTCTATGAGAGCCTACAATTATTTATACGTCTTCCAAAAAATGTCGCATCAGTTCCCCTGAAGAATACCATCACATTCTACTCCTCCCTAGTCTTTGATGCCGAGTCATATGTTTTGAGTGTGTGTGTAAACATTTGTAGTCCCTCTCAAAACACACTCAGATCATGTATTCACTGAACCAACTCCCCAAAACCACAATAACATCAAACCAAAATACAGAACAATGTAAAACCAAAATACACCAACCTGCGCTCTCAGATCTGAGATGATGATGAACTTCTTCAGCACGTTCTTGGGCAGGATGTATGTATACCCAGTCTCCTTGATGTCGTCAGATGACACGTAGATGTGGTTCGTTCGCAGATGTAAGTTGGTGGCCGAGATAGCTCTCACACGCCACTCTGTCTTGGAAGAGAATGTTTGCGTCTCGTAGTTGCTGGTGGTAGAGGTGATGATCTCGTCTCCATGCTTGTTGACGGTGATGGTGGTGGTGGCTGTCAGCTGTGACTGTTCCTTGGTTTGTTTTTCAATCTCGGCGATCTGCTGGCGCTGGGCGGAAGGTGCTGAGATCTCCATACCGAGGATGATGTCACGGATTTCAGACTGTGTGAGCGAGGCCACGTTCACGCTGTGATGGGAATAAAACATCGTGTGATGAATGGCTTTCTTAAAATACTGACTTGAATTAGTAAGTCTGCGTGAGTCATCATCTCTCCGCACCCCCCCCCCCCCCCCCCCCCCTTTCCTCCCACCGATTCTGTCCTCGTTTACCTCCTCTGATTCTTCTGTCACAATCTTTATTTTGTTTGACATTTCTAACAAGAGTATTAGTACCCAATTGTTTCTGTTTTACTAACGCCATGTTTTCAAAATAAAATCTTGTTTAAACCAAATACTGACTTGTTCTTCTTGCCGTAGTCAGCCAGGATGAGGTCTTTGAGCTGCACCTCGATCTTCATCCACTCCTCGTCGGTCAGCGTGGGCCAGATGTGATGGGCCTCCGTCACCGTCGTCTTGTCAGGCTTCAGCAGGATCTTGGTCTTGTCGTTGTTCACGTGCAGGGCACGCAGGATCAGGATCAGACGGGAGAATGCCTGCAAGATGAAAGGGATTAGGTCTTGGCTTCCAGCGAGACATGGTGTCATAGTCATTCGTGAATCTTTTGCAGGTGTTCAGAATCATGGGTGAATTGCCTAGCTGATGTTTCTTAGTTACAATCCTTGTAGTGTGTACTTTAACATACCCTGTTATTACCCTACAAACTAGACATCAGTGTAGTCTTTGGGTTCCGTTTGGGTTTGTGTGTGTACATGCGAGTGTATAACCAAACGGTAAGTATAGCTTGGCCTTGATTTTCTGTCACATGACCTCTAGTTTGGTGAACATACTCACCAGAACTAAACTAAGACCAGTTTTTTTTCACAATAACTTTTGTTTAGCATAGGTGGCTGATCAGACACTATGCCATAAAAGCTCACATCCCGACGAAGAAAATCCAGCTAGACACAAAGTTCTACCATAACAGAGTGGACAAAAGAAAGGCAAGACTGAAAATACTGACTGTGTATGAGGAGATGGTCTTGAGCCAGTCGTCGTACAGATTGAACAGCACCATCTGCGGCTCTGTGGCTTTCAGGATCAGGTCACCAAACTTCTCCACCTGAAAGGCAGCCACAACAGATATGGTAAGGAAAGGGAAAAAAACACTTGAATTTCTGTAAATACATGCATACATTAAAGTGGCAAGCTCAATCTATATCAATATGTCACACTTGCAAAAAAGAAGGTAGGAGAGGGTGAGAAGAAGGGAGGACGTGATAAGGATGCACAAATGCATAACGTGGCAGGATTCATCAATATTCACAAAACAGTTTTTGTTTGTTTGTTTGTTTGTTCATGGGCTGAAACTCCCACAGCTTTTACGTGTATGACCGTTTTTACCCCGCCATTTAGGCAGCCATACGCCGCTTTCGGAGGAAGCATGCTGGGTATTTTCGTGTTTCTATAACCCACCGAACTCTGACATGGATTACAGGATCTTTTTCGTGCGCACTTGGTCTTGTGCTTGCGTGTACACACGGGGGTGTTCGGACACCGAGGAGAGTCTGCACACAAAGTTGACTCTGAGAAATAAATCTCTCGCCGAACGTGGGGACGAAGTCACGCTGACAGCGGCCAACTGGATACAAATCCAGCGTGCTACCGACTGAGCTACATCCCCGCCCACACAGGCCATATGAATGAGAAGAGAAGAAGAGGTGGTTAGAAGTCAGGGAGAACATACATGAACATTAAATTCATCCATAACAGAGACAAACTCCTCTTCCTATTCTCTTCTCATCCTTTATTCTTGATCAGTCTCACTGAAATGGTTTCAATCTCAAAATTAAGCTCACTGGAACTGACTGCAATGGGTCCAATCTCTAAATCAGTCTCAATGAGACTGACTGCAATGGATCCAATCTCTAAATCAGTCTCACTGAGACTGACTGCACTGGTTTCAATCTCAAAATCAATCTCACTGAGACTAAAACTGCATTGGTTCTAAACTCAACATCAGTCTCACTGAGACTGACTGCAACAGTTTCAATCTCCAACCAGTCTCACACTAAAATTGCTTCAATCTTGACATTGACTGACCTTGAGACAAGCCTGGAAGGGGAGCTGCAGTTCGCTGCCCTTGATGACGATGTTGGGGAAATCGAGGAGATGCACCTCCAGAGGGTCCAGCATGCCTTTGCGCGTGACGATGATCTGCTTGGGCTGTTCCTCCACCGGCAGCGAGCGAATCAGGGCGGCCACTTCTTCTGCCGTCTTCCACTTGGCCAGCTGTGAGAGTAAGAGGGGTTTGATTATAAATATCTTTTTCAGATTCCTTGTTCTGGCCTGTCAACAAGTTTTTGTTGGTTTAGTATTTCTTGGTTTTTTATTATTTTGCTTGTTTGCTGTTAGCAGACCTGGGAACCCCTGTTTTGCACTTGGAGTGTTCTCAAACAAACTTGGTGTATTTTCAGAAAAATGAGCGTACTCCACACAGCATTTAACATCTATGATTCAAACATGCTTCGCATGTGTCCTTCGCACAGTTAATTAAGTTTACCGAAACATTTAAAACAAATGCTTCTTTCAATGTTTATACTGACAAAATCTGTAATCATGTGTCAAAATACTGTATCGGCTTCGGGGTGCGGCAAAATCGTATGGGTTCCCAGGTCTGTGTTAGATTTAATAAATATAAAGCCTCACTGAAGTATTGTTAAAATTGCACACAGATTCATACACTCACATGCACAATCCAGGTGACAATAAACCAGTACCACATTATTTTTATGATCTCATATCCAATAAGAAATTTGCAGTCTTGCCCCTCTCCCTCGTCTTTGTCTATCCATCTGCTGCAAAGTTATAAAGAAAGGTAAAACAAAGAAAACAACAATCATTTCTACAAATCATCCCACGTTCACAAAACCACAAAGACAATTTAATTTCAATCCCTTACCTGACCGAGACGTTTCTGTCCTGCCCACACGGAGGTGTGGATGATCTTGAGGAAGAGCTGTCCCGTGCGAGGGTTGAAGATGAAGATGGCTCCGTTGATAGGCTTGGTCGTCAAGTTGCCCTCAAACGTCTGAAGAGAGAATCAAAATAGCTTCAGATAAATACACTTCTGTCAAAAGTCAGCCAGCGAAAGCCGGAATAAATCATCATCTTGTACTTTCATTGGAGTCTGATACATGCTTAAAGGCATATGTACGCGCTCCCGTGTTTACAAAGTGTAGTTTGCCCATAATCGATGTCAAACGCACCATAAGACCATATAATGACGATATGTCACCATGCGCGGACCATAATACATGCATTACAGCTTGTTCTAGCCTCTGAAAAAGTGAGGATGTCAACAAAGCCGCGGTGTTAGCTCCCTTGCATCAACGTTACATGTGTTGCCAAATCTATAAATAGGACGATCCAGATCAAAATGAAAATTAACATATCTCAATATTGAAGGGGTCCTAGACCACAATATTTTGCAGGGAACTTAATTTAGCATGTCTCCAGCTGTTGGTAAAGCAATTAGCGTGTATAGTCATCGAGTACATATGCCTTTAAGCAAACCACTAAGCATCATACCAGTGTCAACAAGCAAAACAATAACACAAATCTCACACCTGTTTTCAATCTTCAAACAAACCACACACCGTCATTATCAAATCTAATGCTCTATCTGGTGAATGTTTTCAATGGTGTGTCCAATTCCTTGTGCACATATTCTGTTCTATGCCATACGCCTGTCCTTGACCAGGCGAAGTCTACTGTGCGAAGTTTACTTCATGAAGCTGGCCGCATGAAGCTTTAGCACTGAGTTTTCGGTAAAAAGACTGCGAAATCGACTTCGGGCTCAATTTACAAACACATGAACTTTTCTGGGTACACATTGGGGTTTGAAAATAAATCATAACCTTGCCATGTCATACCCAGCATCATCTGAAAAGAAAGCTTTCAAATTCAAAACAAAGGAAGAAATCTGACCTTGTGAATGGTGACCCTGTACACATTGGTGTCGTCCACGAACCAGATGATCTGGTTGGAGAAGAGCTCTCCGTAGTTCTGTGAGCTGAGGTAGGGCTCAGTGGGCTCGGAGGAGTACAGCTGCAGACCCTTGCGAATGCGCTCACGCAGAACGTAGAGGGCGGGGTTTGCCTTCATGATCTTGGCCATGGACTGCTGGATGAGGGGCTTGGCTCCCGGGAACCAGTTGCCGTAGGCACTGAAAGAGTTAAAGTCGTTTAGAAATATGTTCACAGGGATGTTGCTACAAATTCATACCTATAGGACAAATGTCCTGAGTTCTTCAGCATCAATAGGACATTTGACCGCTTTCAGAAAGTTTAATAGGACATTATGAATTTGCGCCAAACAGCTTATAACACATTCCATGGAATTGTTCCAAAGTCATGCGCCCACGCACACACACACACACACCCACGCGCGCGCGCGCTGTAGAACACACACAATAATATAGTAAATACATCAACACAGTGTGCGTATAATGTTGTATTTGTTTAGTTTCAAAGAAACCACAAAAAAGAAACCAACATGAACAACTTCAGAGCTCTTACTTTGATTACAAACTGCATGATTTGGATAAAAGTTGAAAAACAAAATGATCGGTTTGATCTAATGCTGATCTTTTGCAGGCTTTAGTTTTTTTTCAGCGGCATCAATCAGTGCTTCGTCTCGTATCGAAAACAAGAGCAGACAACAAATTTAGTCAGTTGGAGTTGTCTCCCGTACTCCTGTAGCATGCACTGATCTAAAAATAATCCACTATTTTTAGATCAGTGCGCTGCACCGAGACGGTTATACCCAAACGGCGCATACCGCAAACGGTTCGGGAATTCCCGACAAAAGAAAAGATCCGCACGCGGCACTGGCAACTTCAGTGTCAGCTGAACACGAGAGCGTTCGGTCTTTTAGAAGATTTGTATCTTGAAATGAAAATTAACGAATATCGCGCTGTCCGAAGGAATGGAGTACATATCGGACAATGACCACGCTCAGGCTAAAACGATAGGACATCTGACCGACATGCGGCAATGTGAATCGGACATTTGGGGATTTTCATCGTTATATGTCCGATGTCCGACGCCTAACGACATCCCTGGGTTCAGGTGGTTTCATAATGTGACTGAGAAAAGGTGTGATGAGCTTCTGGCACACATTTGACTCATTTTACGAGGAAAGCAGACCCGACAACACTTTAGCAGGAAACTGAGACTGTGTAAAGTGGAACTATTTAGAATGTGACATTTAATACTAAGCTATGCATATGCTAACGGAAAAGGATATTCACTCTTGCAAAAATGTTTGCATTGTGCAATAAATTTAAATCATTTTATGTCTTTAACTGCAACCAAAATGTTTATAGTAAACAAAAAATACTTAAAACAAAGACAGTAACCTTTGAAGCAGAAAGCCCATGCCAACACATCCACACACACTCTACACACCTGTGTAGGTTGTAGGCCAGATCAATGGCGATGAGCACCCCAGTGGGCGAGGGGTAGATGCTCATGTTGTCTGTGGTGTAGTCCAGGAACTTGGCTCGAGCGTAACGCTCCACGTCGTGAGAGTCGTAGTCGCCCCATCTCAGCTGGACGTCGATCCAGTACTTCTGGGTTGTGGCACCGTCCATCGTGTCCCTGAAACATCAATGATATATTGTCCGTCAGTTTGTTGTTGCAGGCATGCAGAAACCATGACACTTTCGTAAACAATCGCCTCATTGAAACAAATTTACATGAAGTTTAATTTTGAAAGTCTGCTACCGTTCAACATTTTTTGGCAGGTTAATTCAGAAACACTATGGCTATGACCACCCTGACTGCTATTTCTCATGTGTATCTATCTCTGGGTGTGCAAGCATGTGTGTGCGCATTTGTATGTGTGTGTGTTTGTATGCATGTGTATGTGTGTGCATGAGTGGGTGTGTATGTTGGTGCGTTTGATGACAGTCAACCTGAAAACAAAATACCACCATACAGTCCATTCTTTTCAAGAATACCCTTTTTCCTATTCCAAATCAAGACTAAGCAATCACCAGACGCACAACAACAATATGGTCCACTCACTTTGAGTCAGCCAACAGCGAGGGCCGTGAGACGTTCCACTTGTAAGCAGCAAAGAGCAGCACATCAGCACAGGAGCTGTTCATCTTGTAGGACTTGCGGGGATGGATGGTCTCCTTCTGAACCGTCTCGATCTCAAGGGCGTCAAGCTCTTGGTCAAACACCTGAGGAAAGACAACAGTAAAGTTATTGAAGTGTGGCTTCACTGTCTGAGGGTGGTGTCTTTGTTTCCTGGTTCAAGTCCCAGATGGGGCAGGGCATTTCTCCACAGCAGTATTACAGGTACAGACTATTTACTGCCTGTTGGTGTTACACCTTTGTGCGCACATCATTGCGGATGTCAAACATCCCACATTCACTTACTTGAGACAAAATAAAAATAAGTTCATTATAAAATCCAAGATTGTAGAACTAGCTGAATATTTCTGCACATCTTCTTGTGACCATTAACCCAGGTAACTTTCATGTCCAAAGCCAGCATTAAGTTTCTTCACGTTTATATGACACTTAGTTTCAGTAATGCAGTCCTTTTTTGGAGCTCTTCATCAAAAGTTGAAAATGTTATTTTGCCTATACTGAACACATCATTGGATTTAGAATATACTAGGGCACAGAAAAATGGAAAGGCACGTATTAATCCCCAAGTTGGCCCTCAGACATTGAACTGAATATTAACGAGCCAGTTGACCATTCAATGAGGCAGGTAAAAAACTAATGAACACAATACCTGACACAGATCCATGACGACACTCTCGTGGATCTTCTGCCACAAATGAGCACGGAAGATCTGGATGAGGGAGATCTTCAAGGTGGGGATCTTGCCGTGCATGAAGATTCCCGTCAAGTCAAGCTGCACTTGGAAACCCACGTACACCTGAAATAAGCAAAGCACAGTGGTCACAAAATGCAACAGGACTGGGCAGATTTGTTAAAAGTAGCCCAAGAGTGGGACCATACAGGTACCACAAAATATGCCAAGTGTTTGAGCGACAGAAAGACACAGCACAGAACTGGTTTATACTAACTTCACGACGGGCGCAGTGGCGTGGCGGTAAGACGTCGGCCTCCTAATCGGGAGGTCGTGAGTTCGAATCCCGGTCGCTGCCGCGCGCCTGGTGGGTTCAGAGTGGAGATTTTTCCGATCTCCCAGGTCAACTTATGTGCAGACCTGCTAGTGACTTAACCCCCTTCGTGTGTACACGCAAGCACAAGACCAAGTGCGCACGGAAAAGATCCTGTAATCCATGTCAGAGTTCGGTGGGTTATAGAAACACGAAAATACGCAGCATACCTCCCCCGAAATCGGCGTATGCTGCCTAAATGGCGGGGTAAAAACGGTCATACACGTACAACTCCACTTGTGCTTAAAACATGAGTGAACGTGGGAGTCTAAGCCCATGAACGAAGAAGAAGAAGAAGATACTAACTTCACAGTGAAGACAGACAAATGCGTGTATGTGTTGCACGACTTACTGCATGCAAGACCATAATTCTGTGTGGGCTTTGAAGATTTGTTTGTTCGTTCATGGGCTGAAACTCCCACGGCTTTTACGTGTATGACCGTTTTTACCCCGCCATTTAGGCAGCCATACGCCGCTTTCGGAGGAAGCATGCTGGGTATTTTCGTGTTTCTATAACCCACCGAACTCTGACATGGATTACAGGATCTTTTTCGTGCGCACTTGTTCTTGTGCTTGCGTGTACACACGGGGGTGTTCGGACACCGAGGAGAGTCTGCACACAAAGTTGACTCTGAGAGATAAATCTCTCGCCGAACGTGGGGACGAACTCACGCTGACAGCGGCCAACTGGATACAAATCCAGCGCGCTACCGACTGAGCTACATCCCCGCCCGGCTTTGAAGATAATTTACACTGCTCTAAAGAAGCCCAAACCTATGTGACAAAGTATATCCCAGTCAGACTGCACACAAGGGGAAAATACTCTTCAGAATAGGGAAAGCTGCCCTTTCATGGAAACAGCAGATCCACTCCTCACACAAACCTTAATTATAGTCTTGATATAATCTGTAAACATGAACCTACGTTTGCTCTGTTGATGGTAGGTGACCACCAGAGGGTGAAGCGACGGTTGGGGATCTGGTTCAAACCGGATCGCTGGGCGTTGGTCAGCTTCTTGTACTTCATCGACTCCTCAAACCCACTGGCTCGTTCCCTGCAAGTGCAAGCAAAGAAAAGTTATGATAACTTTCAAATGAAAATGACACTGTGTTTGTCCTGTTGGCAGAATGAACACAATTTGTTTCTCATAAGGTTCGATTCTAATGTAGATAAAAGTTTAGCTTCAGTAGTAGTTACAGTTACAAGGATTCAAACCGTCATTGAAGTTAAAGTTTGTATTTTTCACCTGCTCAGTATTTCTCTGCTGTGTACGTCATCTTTTCAGTTAAAACAGAAGTAGGTCAATGATCTTGTGAATGTTATGTTTTGCATTTTGATTGAATGTTACATTCATTGACTTGTCTTATTCACACACTGACGACCTAACATTCTCACCCTGACACTGAAAAACTTGGCACTGTCATTCTAACATTGACGGGTCGGGCACCACCATTCTAGGGCGAGTTTAAACTAACCAGAAAGACCTTTTCCTATAGTTGTTGCAAACCTTAACCCTAAAACCAACTGACCAGAAGAGACCCTCCCAGGTGGGGAAGTAGGTGCCCTTGAAGAGTGTGTGTTCCAGGATGCCCTCCACACCGCCCAGGGCCTGAATCATGTCTGTGCGGTAGTTGTTGAGGTTCCATAGCTTGCCGTCGTGACGCTGGTGGGTCCACCAGAACGGGTTCTGCTTCAGCACCTGGAAAAAAGAAAGCAAAGATGATGCATTTTCCTCCTTAGAATTCTGATGGTTAAATACTCTCTAAGTGGTATTTTTCCCATTGTTTTGATCTTCATACACTATCTCTGTACAACAGGAACGCTTTCTTTGTTTTTCTTTTACCTTCTAAATTTTTTTTCTTTTACCTTCTTACATCTTTTCTTTAGAAATTGACAATCGATTTCTTGGGCAAAGGCCAATAAATTCCTTAAATGCTGCCACAATGACTTGTTTTCTTGTGTAAAAGCCAACAAACTCTTTTTACACTGACATTATACATTGACAAATTATTTCTTTACATACTTTTATGGCCATTTCGGCAAATCTGGCAAAGAAAATAAATCCTAGCAACAATACTGAGAAGTACTTGATGGGATTTGATTTCGTCTCTCACCTGGTACTGTTTGAAGTCTGTGCGCACCCTCCATCCCTTGTCGTAGGCCAGAGTGTGTCTGTCTTTCTGGAAGAGCGTGTTGATACGAGGAATGCCGCGATCCCAGCTGTCCTCCAGATCTTCCAGTGTCAGGCGTCTGGTGACAACATTATCAAGATAGTTAGAATCAAGAGAACTTTGGTTGTTTGATCTAATCTATTTATTCTTTTATTTTGTTCATTTATTTCAGAGGAGTAAGGGGGGTGGGGGTGGGGGGGGGGGGGGGATACACTTTTTAAGAAGACCTGTTGCTCTGATGAAGGCTTTGGTCACAGATTTGCACTGTCTCAAATACCAACTGACTGCACCTACGTATTTTTCCTGTAAAAGGTTCAAAGAATTATTTTCTTTTTTGTACAATTTTTTTTTTTTTTAAGGGCAGACCGGGTAGGCAAAATGAGTTATTTTTGGTCTCATACACCTTTTTGGGGTTGTTGCATTTTTCACACCTTTGAACATCCTGGAATGCATTCAATAATCTGCTTTTGTCATTTTAGACATGTATTCATGTAAATAAAACCATTTTCAAACCGATGTTTTGTTGTTTTTGTCTGTGTTTTATCAAAAAAATCGAAAAAATGGTCAACTTTGGATACTCCGTGCTGGTAAATGTGCGCACATGACATGACCCTTCGCTGTTCAAACTGTGTGGAAATTTCCGTTCTTCAAGATGACGTCATCACCGTTGGGGAATTTCCGTTGACATAGGCACAAAGAGAGAGAATCCGTTCCAACCGAAACCCCGGAATTAATATATGCAAATATATGTAGGTCAAAGGCATTTGGCGCAAGCGCAGTAGACAACTTATCAGTCCCCCGGTGTCAACAAATCCATGACGTTTTCACCGATTCAGCAGCATTTTTCAAAGTTTTGAGCTGCGGAGAACAACCCTAACATTGGAAATGTTCGGCATAGTGGCAAGAAATATCAGAGAAAGATGAACCAGCAGCAGCGAACAGTAGAAGGAAGTAACAACACTCCGAAATGAACCAACATGATCGTATTTGAGCAGACGACATTCTAAGATTCTTGACTCGACGAGGTGGGTTTTGCTTCTTTCTCTTTTCGATCTTGTTTGTTTGACAACGTGATTTATTGCACATCGTTATGTTGTTGTTGTTGTAAGAATGTGTTAGGGTTTGCAGGTAAATGATAAACAGTTTGTGTCTGAAGTATTTTGCGGGTTTCTTGATCCAATTTACTGACCATGCCGCCGCCGCACACCCTCCCCCCCCCCCCCCTCCCTCGATCATCTCTGTGATATCGTCTTCACAACCCCTATTTTATTGTTCTTCGCTGGCCAGTCCTTGAGAGCTTACTATGGTGTAACATGTCATCAGTATTCTTTGTCTGGGGTCAAACTGAGAAGCAGCATCTGAGCGATGTACGACTGACACAGTTTCTGTTTCTGGTCATTGACCGTAGGAAAATAAGTACCCTACTAGAGAGCGTTCTCTAATTCTAAAGGATTGGTTTACACCAGCATGGCTGACCAACCTATCATTGACAGCAATATTGTTGTCAAATCTTTTCCATTAACTAAGGAATAAAAAAAATAGATCCAATTTACTTCACCAAAGAAAAAAAAAGAGTTAAACTAAAGGACTGGGGATGCAACTCATGAATCAAAAGCATAAAGATCACCTGCAAACAGTGCTAGGTTTAGGAAATCTGAAAATGTATACACACACACACAGAACACACACACACACACACACACAAAACAGACAACAGACAAGAAACAAGCAAATACATAGCAAGTGTGATGAAATAAATATATGAAAAGAAAGAAAGAAAGAAAGAAAATAATTCAGCTAGTTTCAGTATTAGTTCCTGTGTGTATGTGATTGTGTGGTTACTCAAATCCCATAGTAAACTTGACATGTACATTTTGTGATAGGGGCCAATTAATGAATGTCTTTTGTGTGTGTGTGTGTGTGTGTGTGTGTGTGTGTGTGTTCGTCAACCGACATATGTGGGTACGAGCCGCTGAGGTGGTTGTAAGAAAACCCGCCTGGTTCAGTGGTTGGGGGCTGATTGGGATTTCTGATTTACCAGCCTAGCCAAAAAGTTGAGGTACACCCCATGTAACATGGTCATTTGCAAAATAAAGTACAAGCACTTGTTGACGTTTATATTGAGTCTTAAAATTTGCAGCTTATTACAAACAAAAACCATGGACAGTTGTATCAAATATTAAATCAGTGTTTGTGTATTTATTAGGTTGGAGCAAGGGGAGAGCCAGTCCTCCTGTGGTGGCAGCGAGGAGAAAGATTGACCTGATGGAAAAGTTTGCTAAACCGGAACTACCCTCTTCCACAGCAGAAACATCAGCTTTGCCATCTTCTGACCAACCATAAGAAGATACAGATACTTTGCCATCTTCTGACCCATCACAAGCAGATATGGATACTGGTACTGTGCAACGTCACTCCGCTGACATGTGTTGGGCTTTTGTCAACATTGATCAGCTCAATCTATTGCTGAAAGGTTTATATCCTGTACTGAATGCTTGTCTGATAGCAGTCTGATTATGAAAGAAGGTGATGCATCAGCCCAAGGATTTGCACAGGCCCTGCATCTGGAGTGCATATGAGTGTCCATTCAAGTCTGCAGTTGTTTACTCTTCTCCCGGTGTTTGCAACGCTTCGGGTGGTAAAGTTGCATTTTAAATAATCCGCGTATGACCAAGTTGGTACATGGAAACGGACATTCAGCTTTACAGAAATTTGCTGCAGTGTTAGGATTGAGCACAGAAATACTGTAATTAAAATGTTGCAACTTTTGAATGGCTTGATAGTTTTGTTCCATTTGTGTATATATAATTATGTAATGTTGTTGATGTTGAAGCATCATTTCTATGCAATGGAATAAGAAATCAGTGCATCAGTTGGGTTTTTATGAGTCTGACAGTTTGGTTCTGATCAATATTTTCATATCAGCACAAACACAGATAATTGACTTTTTTAATGTTTTCATATAATTTTTTTTTAAATAAAAAAAATCTGATAATTTGATTATCAAATCATTTCCCCTTCATAGTTAAAGTGTTATTCTGGTTAAAAAAAAACCCACCCCATTAATTCAAGCTCTACTGTGGTACTAGTTTACCGGGGTACTAGTGAGACTCTTTTACATGCTGTTTTCTCTACATGTAATTTGAGACAAAATGTGGTAATTAAAATGTTGTAACTTTTGAATGGCAAGATGGATTTGTTCCAATTTTGTATATGTTGTTTATGATTTGTGAAGCACCATTTCTGTGCATGGAATAAGAATACAGTGGATTCCTTGTGTTTTTATGAGTCCGACAGTTTCGTTTTGATTCATATCTGCACTAACATAGATGAGTTTTCAAATGATTTTTTAAAAAAAGTCTGGATAATTTGATCGTCAAATCATTTTCCCATCATAGTAAAGTGGTTATTCTTATAAAAACATATCAATTCAGGCTGCACTGTGCTACTAGTTTGAGGTACTGGTTGGAATCTTTCAAATGCTGTTTTCTCTGAATGTAATTTTCAGACAAACATCTGTAATTAAAATGTTGCAACTTTTGAATGGCTTGATGGATTTGTTTCATTTTTGTTTATGTTGTTTATGATTTGTAAAGCGTCAGTTTTGTGTATGGAATAAGAGTTAAGTGCATTGGTTGGGTTTTTATGAGTCTGACAGTTTGGTTCTGATTCATGTTTTCATATCGGTACAAACAAAGATGGCTGTTTTCATATGATGTATATAAAAACAAGAAGAGCAAACGCTCGATCGAGTCACTTTCGCAGTTCTGAATATTATATGAGGCATCAGATGGACAGGAAGAAATTGCTATTCACAACACAATGAGTCACGTTCACATAAAATTTGAGCCCGGTCACTTTTATAGTTTCCGAGAAAAGCCCAACGTTAAGTTGTGTTGCCGAACAGAAAAGGCTAGTTATCTCCCTTGTTTTTCTGATAACGTTCGTAAAAGGCTACAGATGTAAATACTTTGATGTAAAGAATAATCCTACAAAGTTTCAATCACATCCGATGAACTTTGTCAAAGATATAAAATGTATAAGAATAAAAAATAACACCCAAACACCAAAATGAAATAAATATTTCGGAGTGAAAACTCCTTCTTCAGTAATCATGTAATGGAATCAAAACAAAACAAAATAAAAAATAGATATAAAATGTCTAATTTTTCCTTTGACGCTGACCTGTGACCTTGAAAAAGGTCAAAGGTCAACGAAACCATCGTTAAAGTGTAGAGGTCATTGGAGGTCACGACTAAACAAAATATGAGCCCGATCGCTTTGATAGTTTCCGAGAAAAGATATAAAATGTCTAATTTTTCCTTTGACGCTGACCTGTGACCTTGAAAAAGGTCAAAGGTCAACGAAACCATCGTTAAAGTGTAGAGGTCATTGGAGGTCACGACTAAACAAAATATGAGCCCGATCGCTTTGATAGTTTCCGAGAAAAGTCCAACGTTAAGGTGGTGTCTACGGACGGCCGGCCGGACGGCCGGCCGGACGGCCGGCCGGACAGACTAACACTGACCGATTACATAGAGTCACTTTTTCTCAAGTGACTCAAAAATCCTGATGATTTGATTGTCAAATCCTTTTCCCTACATAGTAAAGTGGTCATTCTGATAAAAACATATGAATTCAGGGTGCACTGTGCTACTGGTTTTTTTATGTACTGGTTCAAATCTTTAAAATGCTGTTTTCTCTGAATGTAATTTTCAGACAAAACGCTACAATTAAAATGTTGCAACTTTTGAAAGGCTTGATGGATTTGTTCAGTTTTTGTATATGTTGTTTATGAGTTGTACAGCATCAGTTCTGTGTATGGAATAAGAGTTCAGTGCATTGGTTGGGTTTTTATGAGTCTGACAGTTAGGATTTCATGTATTTTTCTTATCAAAACTGAACCGGTAACTGAAAATGCTAAATTAAAATAATATATTGCTTAGAAATGCTTTTCGATACACAGAATTATTAAACACACACATATTGCTGCAAAGAAGAAAAATTGGATCAAAACATGCACTGGTTCACAAACTGCAACATTTTAAAAAAAGCACATTTTATAACGTTTTTCTCACATTTTGGTGAATAAAACCCCCAAAAATTGCTTTTCACTCAAAATTTAAAATGGTTTCCCTTAATTAGGTTATTCTGCTTGCAAAAATCAAACAAGCAGCAAGCTGTTTCCAAAATAAAATAAAAAAGTGCTTGCCTACCCTGTCCCCCCTTAAATCATGCTGTCAGCCCAATACGCTTGTCATTTTTTCCCATTCAACCACAACTCCGACCCTACCTGTTCTGAGCGTTGGCCTCCTGGCGCTTGAGAGCGTACTCGGCCCAGACTCGCTGCGAGTCGATGAACTCGCTCTCCCAGGGCAGGATGTAGCGGTACAAGTTGGGGATGAGCTGGTCCTCGTCGTGACTCATGCCCGAGCGGAAGTGAGTGATGCCCACGTCCGTCTGCTTGGACCAGCGAAGATCCGACTGCGGGATGAGGACGTGGCCCATGGACAGCATTCCCAGGCCTCCCAGCTCCTGTGATAATATGGAGGAAAGAGTTATTGGTATGCAGAGGTGAGAGTTGAAAAACAAAACAAAGCGGTACTGACCAACACAAGGACAGCACAGACAAAGTCAAATTTTCGCCTACCTATGGAGGCTTCTTCGGGTCAACAAATACAAAGGAAAACAAAAAGGAAAAGCACATAACCAAATAGGGGATAAAGATGGAGGGAAACAAAAAAAGAGAGGTGAGAGTATTCTTTTTGGATTGATGAGCAAAGATGAGCTTGTAATTAAAGTGTGCAAGACCACTCACAAGTATTGAAGGGGTACAATTAAAGTGAGGCCACAATCTACAACCCAATAATTGGCAATGGTGAGTGTCTGTCATACACAACGGACAATGCCTGCTTTAGCACAAGTTTCTAAACCAGGTGGTGATGAAATAGGTTGGGGAAACCGGGCCTCATTGCACTCTGACACTGGAGACAACTTCCTTTGGCTTATCAATCTTTCATCTTCACAAAAATCCATCTACGCAAATTTAAATTGCACAAAAAGAACAGCGATCTAAGCTTTCAAAAAGAACAGCGATCTAAGCTTTCATCGTAAACAGATTTCACTTTAAAGGAGTCCACATTCACACAAAAATGATGCAAGTCTTCACAAACCTTTGGCGTGTAGAAGACGACGGGAGGGAACCTGGAGGGCATTTTGGAGTTGAGGCCGATCTTGATACGTGTCTGGATCTTGTTCTCACACTTGACCAGCAGGTCCAGCAGCTCCTGTGTGTTGACCACCGACTCCCTGAAGTAGGTCATCAGGCCGATCAGAGCCGTGTTCCACTTGTTCACAATCTGTTGACACAATCAGGATAATAACATTACTGATTGAATTGTCTGCTTCCAACAAGGACAGAAAACAATAAGCTTTACCACAAGAAAAATTCTGTAAGCTCTGGAACAATGTTATACTTTTCCCCCCAATTTCACTCCCTTTCTTTGACAATCTCAATTTAATGCCTTCCAATTCTTTTGGTTTGTGAGCATCATCTTCCAAACCTGTTTCTTTCCTCTTATGCTGTGCCACAGCGCCGGCACTGAATTTAGACCTGTTGTTCCAGTCTTAAATTTACAAGATTCCATCAAACCGCACTGATGAACAGAATGCATACCTTGGTGAAAGTGGTGGAGCCAGAAGCCATGAGGATCTGACGCACACGATTGTGGAAACGACTCATGGACTCTTCATCCACTCTCAGGAAACACTGAGCTGTCCTCTCCTTGGTCACCTGGTTCACAAATAAAAGAAACAGGTTAAAAACAATCAGAAATGAAAAATCCAAAACAATAGACTGCTAATGTTCCCAAATCAAGAATCAATAAACAAGAAAGGTTAAGTTTATGGAATGTTCAATTATAGACAAAATGAGAAATGACGAAAAATCTCAAGCAGTCTGAAGAAACAACCATCTTGCATAAAAAAAAAAGAAACTTGCATCAAATCTATGTAAACATTCTAATTGCAAATGTTGTAGACTTGTTGAATAATCATGCTGATGTCATGACCAAGTAACTACCCATTTTTTTCAGGCAACACAAACCATGGAACTCAAATTTTTAAGACACTGAACAGTCCTCATTCATAAAAGACACAACAACAGTAAGTCTGTTCATCCTCAAAATTCTTAACCCGCATCACACTTCCTTATCTTACGTACATCCAGAATATTCCCAAACGTTCACTTACATATCATAAAAGTCACTGAGTGAACGTTAACCCTACCTCATTCTGCAAGTTCCACACACCGTCCCTATGCGTGAACTCCTCGTGCGTGGTACGGCACTTGGGGAGGACACGACACTCAAAGCCGCACATGTTAAAGAGCAGGTTGGGGTTGTCCTTGCTGTAGACCGACACGAAGCTGCTCTCCCACTGGATGGTGGTCACCGAGCGCGGCAGTCGGTTCTGAATGTCCCAGAACACTGCACGACCCCTGTACATCAACAATGGGTAAATTTGGATTCAAATTTATACGCATAAATTTTCCCCGAAAGCGGCGAATGGCTGCCTAAATGGCAGGGTAAAAAGAGTCATACACGTAAAAACCGTGTGAGTTTTGCCCATGAACGAAGAAGAAGATACGCATACATGTACTTACTAACATGCACATACAAACAGACAGACGAACACATATCACACCAATCAACAAATGAGCATTGCCTCTTTTAGGCGTCATTCCCTTTGCAAAATCTTGGATAACCACCTGTGTGGCAATTGCGTTAATTGTGCTGTTACATAAGGAAGAACATCCATCATTCTTTTCTCGCAGTCACTGCATACAGCAAAGGACATCAAATGCAAAAAGAGACTGCACTGTGCATATCTTTGTACATTTGACACCCTCCCCCCCCCCCCCCCCCTTCATACACTGAGGCACACCGAGAATCCAGAAAGCTGTGCCCGTCATGGTGCATGCCCCTTTGAGGGTGAAAACAGCAAGTAATTATCAATCCTGAAAATGACAGAGCTGTTCACAAAACAAACACCCTGGTTAGAATTAACACACTTTTGAACTATGACCCGATTTCTATTTCCATTTCAATGCGGCCAAACTATAGCACTCACAGGTTGACGTCATGCTTCATGAGTCGCATGCGTGAGTCCCTGGGCCAGCACTTCTTGTTGTTGTAGCCCACAATGTTCTCGTTGTTGGGGTCGGGGTGCTCCGTCAGGTAGCGCTGGATCAGATCCCGAGCCTCTTCTGCTGAGAACCTGCACACACACAAATGGTTCAGATCGAAATGTTGCTTGCTTTGGTCGGGTCTTTGTTGAAACTATGGACAAACACAATACAAATGTTGTGTGTGGTTGATTGGAAAAAAAAATTTGAGGGACGTTCCTCAGCACAGTAGAACTACTCAGACACACACACTTACACACATACGCACGCGCACACACACATTCACACACAGAACTTAGCAATCAAAAATGTCACCAAACATGCACACACCAATTACAGAGAAACAAAACCACTCCAAATAAATTCTCACTCTCAGACCTACAACACACACACACACACACACAACCAGTACTAACCTGAAGAAGATGTGGATGCGGTCGATGTAGCGTGAATACAGGCGGATAGGATGAGCAGCCTCAGTCACTGTATCCTGAAACACATTTACACATTAGGGTCAACTTCAACACATCCGACAGCCGCAGGTGCACATACAGGTTAGCTTTTAACACCTGATATTGTGCCATATCTACTATCCAACATATCAAATGCACAGAAAGGTCAACAGAAAGATAGCATTACACTTACCTACAGAAAGAGTGACAAAAAAGAATGAGAGAGAAAGAGAAGTGACAGTAAAAGAGCGACAGAAAATGTGAAAGAGGGAGAGAGCAACAGCAAGAGCGATAACAATTATAAAAGTTCTTATACAGTGCTATTCACTACAAAATGGCTGTCTCGGGGTTAGAGAGAGAGAGAGAGAGAGAGAGAGAGAGAGAGAGAGAGAGAGAGAGAGAGAGAGAGAGAGAGAGAGAGAGAGAGAGAGAGAGAGAGAGAGAGAGAGAGAGAGAGAGAGAGAGAGAGAGAGAGAGAGAGAGAGAGAGAGAGAGAGAGAAAGAGAGAGAGAGAGAGAGAGAGAGAGAGAGAGAGAGAGACAGGGAAAGATACAGAGAGAGATAACTCCCACTTGTATCAACACACCACAACTTGACGCTAAACACACCCCCACATCACCTACCTATCTTCAACGACCTTCACCCTTGACATGAACTGACCTGGAAGGTGAGGAAGTCGTTGGGCATCTGTGGAGGTCCAGACATCTCGCTGGCACGATGGAGACCCAGGACTAGCAGGTCAAGGACAAGACCGTAGAACTGGACGATGAAGGACGCGAACTGCAGGCCGCGGATGATTCCGTATGAGTTGGTGTGGTTCATGTCCTGGGGTAAAAGAACAAAATCCCATGGGTCAGAGCAATTGTAGAATGTCATTTAACGGTTGAAAGTTGCTGCACATGTTTGTAAAAAATTAAAAAAATAGCCAAGAAATTCTGTATCCTGCAAAATAAATTCTGTCATCCTGTTTGTTGCAGCACATGTCAAACGCTTTACTTAGAGATCAAGGCTCATGTTCATGTTTGTTGAAATGGCCTCAAAGTTGTGATTTTAAAAGCAGTCAATGTTCAGCTTAACAAAAACTGCAACAGCACAGTGACGCAAACAGCATTCCCTCCAGTGTGTTTTAGTTTAGTTTTATGGTGGTGCTGTGTTCTGTTATTTTTTTCTCCATCTTGACCCACAGCATTTTAGCAGTTGTCATTTTCTAAACCGTTCCACCCTCACCTTGTAGTTAATGACGACGTTGTTCTTGGCCGTCATGTAATCAGCAATGTTGTGATCCACAATGAGACGCAGCAGTCTGTTGAGCAGCGTCAAGTCAATCTTCTCGTACATCTTCTCAAAGGTCGACTCCATCATCACGTTACACTCGCCTTCCGCCGTGTCCCACACGTCTTGCAGGTTGTTGATTCCTGGAGGAGAGAGAGAACGGTGGAAGGGATCAATTTCAAGGAAAGAGACTCCCCAAAAATTGGCGTATGCAGCCTGAATGGCGGGTAAAAACGGTCATACACGTAAAAATCATGAGTGAACGTGGGAGTTTCAGCCCACGAACAAAGAAGAAGATGGAAAGAGATATGATGTTGGTGATATGGGGGAATATTGATTGAAGGATGGGTAAGCTGAACTCATCAGCAAGGTCAAAGCAATCAGCACAAGAGAAGACTGCTCCGAAATCAAAACGAGGAGAGGCTTGTCTTGTTCGAATGCGTGTTGTCCTTATCCCGTAAGCATGTGTATGTTCGTGTATGTCTGTGTGTGTAAAAATGTACGAATGAGTGTGCGAATGCAGAAACCCCGTGCACGGAAAAGCAAACACCGGACCATTAAATCAGCAGACAACTAAATTCCTTGACACGCACTTTCGACAATGGTTGTGTCTCTACATAATTGTTACTCACAAGGAGGATGGATCAGCGTTATCCTTGCAAAGAGATCTATTTATCATGAAGATATACTGGCAAGGTTGAACGTTGGACAAGACACACAAGCAAACTTTAAACTAGAGATTCTTGATGTAACCACAATAAATTTGAGTAAGTTCCTTCTCCTTCAGAAACATAACCCTGAACCTTCTGTTGCTGCATATCTGACACAAAACTCAGCAAGATCGGAAGAACGTTCTTATTCTTCTTCATCCTTTGCCTCCCAATCGCTGAATCACTAAAAATAACAATACATTTTTTACATGGGAAATCGGGTCAGTCAGGTCAGAGTAAGCATAAATTTTCCTCCCTTCTTCTTCTTCTTCTTCGTTCATGGGCTAAGACTCCCACGTTAACTCATGTTTTTAGCACGAGTGGATTTTTACGTGTATGACCGTTTTTACCCCGCCATTCAGGCAGCATACGCCGATTTCGAAGGAGGCATGATGGGTATTTTCGTGTTTCTATAACCCACCGAACTCTGACATGGATTACAGGATCTTTTCCGTGTGCACTTGGTCTTGCGCTTGCGTGTACACACGAAGGGGGTCAAGTCACTAGCAGGTCTGCACATAAGTTGACCTGGGAGATCGGAAAAATCTCCACTCTTAAACCACCAGACGGCAGCGACCGGGATTTGAACTCACGACCTCCCGATTAGGAGACCGATGTGTTACCACCACGCCACTGCGCCCGTCAATTTTCCTCCCAACATAGAAAGGAAACAAAGTTACATCGGTCTCGAATAGCAATATCAGCTGAAGGGATGATACAAAAGAACAACCAACCCCCTAACATTTCCATTCACTCACCTTGACACCACTTGTAGGTGAGGAGCGGTGGTGGTTCAGAGTCTGAGGGTTTGATCCAGGGCGGGAACAGACGGCGCTTGTCTGCTTCGTACCACAGGTACTGGTCCAGGTAGGCGTCTGTGATCTTCTCCAGGGGCTCCACGTCGTACACAGGGATCAGGTGACTGTACAGGTCCATGAACTCAATTCCCACCTGGTGACCGGCAAAAACACAGGTAAGCTTGTGCAAGAATACATGTGAGAGTTACCGCAGAATATCATTACCTGCCAAACTGCCATTCTGATTGTAAGAGCAACTTGATCTGTTGCTGTTCTTTTTTAGTATTGTATCCTCAGGGTATCATATCCACATAAGGTACTGAGAGAGAGAGAGAGAGAGAGAGAGAGAGAGAGAGAGAGAGAGAGAGAGAGAGAGAGAGAGAGAGAGAGAGAGAGAGAGAGAGAGAGAGAGAGAGAGAGAGAGAGAGAGAGAGAGAGAGAGAGAGAGAGAGAGAGAGAGAGAGCCATTATTCTGACGGACAACAAGAGACATCTTAAACCTCTTTCCAATGCAAGCCTCATTCTCTATTTACACTATGCTTCAGTCCATGCTTGATACGTCTCCCTTCTCCCAACAAACAAATCTACCCATGTCCTTGACCACAAACTCCCAGAACCACTGACCTCCTTGAAGGCACGCTGTGTGAGCAGATGACGCTTGATCCTGGACAGGGCCTCGTGGGGGTTGTCGTAGGCCTGCTCTATCAGACCCAGCTCTTCTCGCTGTGACTGGTTCAGTCGGCTCTTCACGCTGCACACAGGGGTAAAGGCGTTTGTAAGTGAACAAGGTAAAATCTCTGGTACTATCAATCAGTCCAGTCAATGACCAGTTTTGTACATGTAACAACAAAGTGTGCTTGTCTGAAGCCTTGACAACTATTTGACACATGTACATCAAACACCTTCCCTGTTTCCTTTCTACAAAAGTTTCAAAACCACAGGTACCAGCAAGACGTTTTGACATTTTCACACTTTCTTTCACATGTCTTCATGCAACAACAAAGACAACGACTGTGTGAAACTCTCAAGTAGAGAAGAGTTGGGGATTCATGGCACTCTATCTAAACACCAAACAGAAACCCATCATTACAACAAACCCCCCCAAAAAAAAACTTCTGCCAGAAAGGCATTTGTAGGAACACAGGAACACACACACACTGCTCACTCTTCAGCCAGAAGAAGATTGGAGCAAAGTCTAACATGGGTGAAAGTAACTGACAGGGAGGAGAGAAAGTGAGGAAGATGGAGGCTGTTGTCTTACCTGTATGCCTCCTTGAGTCTCTCGAGGGCGAGGATGAGGAGCTTGGTGTCGTGCTTGTAGGAGAGGGGAGGGAAGGGGATGGGGGAGAAGCGACGACTCTCCAGCCAATGCACCATGGTGGTGTAGATGGCCACAGCCTCCTCTGCCGTGATGTACGGACCGTCCTGAAAACATGACACAGTTTTCATCATCTTTTATCTCTCACACATACTACCTTGTAATGTATTGGATGCATATTACAGAAAAGCAGCAAAAACGTTAGCAAAATATTCTGAAGTTTTATTCAGTCCTTGATGTACTTTTCATGTGCACTTTGCTTGCAACTCGTTTGTTTTAGTAGGACCGACATGTCTTCACCTCAGTATTGTCGTAAATACTACGACCAATGGATACAATTTGTACCGTGGAACCAATTTTTGTTCATGTTCACACAACTTACAGTTTAGGCATAGAGCCGATGTGGAGGTGATGCTATCCACCAGGAAACATAATTCAGTGCCAGAAAAGGTGCAGGAGTTTGTTTGTTTGTTTGTTCGTTCATGGGCTGAAACTCCCACGGCTTTTACGTGTATGACCGTTTTTACCCCGCCATTTAGGCAGCCATACGCCGCTTTCGGAGGAAGCATGCTGGGTATTTTCGTGTTTCTATAACCCACCGAACTCTGACATGGATTACAGGATTTTTTTGTGCGCACATGGTCTTGTGCTTGCGTGTACACATGGCGGTGTTCGGACACCGAGGAGAGTCTGCACACAAAGTTGACTCTGAGAAATAAATCTCTCGCCGAACGTGGGGACGAACTCACGCTGACAGCGGCCAACTGGATACAAATCCAGCGCGCTACCGACTGAGCTACATCCCCGCCCAGGTGCAGGAGTTAGACTGGAGTAAAACAGATGAGGTTCTTAATTAGCTTGATAACACAAAGGAGAAAACCCGTTCTAACATTGTGTTTTCAAATATCAACAATGTTCTCGGGCATCATAATCTCCATACATTCTAATTCATATTTTGACATCAAACAAATTGCCCTCCAAAGCATTATCAAAGCAGGAATAAAGTTCCCCCAGAGGATGCCCAAACTTCTATCCCACACTCCACCATCCGTACCTTCAGATAGTTATGCTGTCTCTCCTGCTCAGCCTTGAGGTAGAGACGCGTCAGACGACCCAGGTTCTTTTTGCACACGGTTTTGTCCACGGTGGCACCGCGGCGGATTCGCTCACGGTTGTAGTGAGCGGTGTTGGTCCACCAGTCGGCCTTGGCCTTCACGTAGCGCAGGATCATGTTCTCGATGGGCGTGGGCAGGCCGGGCACCTGGAGAGATTGTAGAGGGTTAGGTTGATGAAGTGATGTTCTATTCAAGTTATTGGTAATCTATGGTGTGTGTGTGCAAGTGTGTGTGTGAAAAAGTGACAGCAAGAGAGATCAAGTGTTTGGTTCCTACTGAACTAAAGGCTTGACCAATCTAGAGAAGTCATGAGTCTGGGAACACAAATCGAAAGATCTCAGACAAATGGACGTAATATTCTTCTCGTACTTTGGTTCTCTACAGTTTGTATTTGTGTGCACAGTAATTTATTTACAACAAACAGCAATATTTAATCAAAAGTACTGCCAAACCATTGACACCGTGGTCTGAAAATGCTGCAGGAGTCTAACTAAGCGCAGAGGGCTTTTAGTTATGCGCTATAGAAATCTCCTTAATAAATAAACAAATAAACTGCCCTAAAGGTCACACCAATGACTTTCTTTGTCTGAACAGGTAACCATCAAGGGTACATATACACACTCAACTACATGACACCCCCCCCCCCCCCCCAAATATAAGACAAGTACCTTCCAGGGGATGTTTGCTTTCCAGCAGCGCCAGGCCTCGGAGAGATGCTGCAGGATGGTTCGCGCCTTGTTCTGTTTGATTCCCTCCGGCATCATGTCCAGGATGTCATGCATCACCTGAAAGAGGAACAAACATATTCTCCATTGGTTACACAATTAAAGCTACAACTGACGATGTGTTTCTGTAGGTATTGCCTGGTAAGTGAAGCCATTTGAAGCAAAAGTGGCAGTAGTTACAAAGGGTACAGTCTGCATCACAGTTGTATTTTGTCTCTTTACGTCTGAAGTGCTGGGGACAATTCAATCTGGAAATTGTAGATGAATTCAATCCCCAGTCTGATGGACTGTTCAGCAACTGATAAAAAAATCCCAAAACCAGATTCTTTGCAACGCAAGATCGTAGGAAAAGATTCCTCATGCTTTCAATAGGATGGCAATTCTCCACAATTACACCAGAACAAAATCTAATACTGCTGACAAGGAAGTTGACCTCTGACAATCCTAACACTAGAATTCTGAATGGAGTATCCATAACTAGGGGCAGCAAATGACGGGAACAGCAAATGTACTCACAGCAGCACGCAGCTCCAGATCAAAGTGACTCTCCACACGCTGCTTGGTGACGGTCTTGGCAACGCCCTTGGAGTGGCGACCTTCAAACTGACGGGACAGCAGGTTGCCCAGCCAACGCTCCAGCAGAGGGGTGATGCCGCGCATAAAGAACATCCACACACGCCAGCCCGGCGCCCAGATCCCACACCCTGGCCCTTTGCCCACTGGTCCCTGTTGGAGGTAGAGGGAGATAAAAAGAGTATAATACAGTGGATTACGTGGAACCTAGAACAGACCTTCTACCTTCAAATCGTTAAGGTTTTTTGTGCGGGTGTTGATTTTCTATTCATGTTTGAAAATGTACCTTTCAGAAAGAAAACACCCTTCTCAAGGCATCTTTCACATTTAAACAAAAATCAGGGGTCATTTTCAAGCGCTTAGAACTGTACCCACGAAATACGCGCTATATAAGCTTCCTATTGATTGATTGATTGATTGATTGATTGATTTCCTATTGTTACCATTACCATCGCCTGACAGGCCTCCTCTTGCATGCACACAACTATGGCTGACAACTTGCATTCAGGGTATTTGTATACGCTTAGATGAGACAAAAATGATCCGGAAAACCTGGAGGGTGAGAGCTTGACAAGAGAGATGATCGCAACAAGAATGGCAGCGGGACCAAGATGGAATAAGAAGAAAACAAAAAGACAGGTGCACTCTGCCATGATGAACTCACAGTGTTGAACCTGTAGTAGATGAGGTGCTTGAGGTCCTTGCACATCCTGATCTGTCTCATCAGCTTGTACTTGTAGCGGTACATGCCGGTCAGCTGACCCACGTGGGCGAAGATGTATTGCAGGCCGTCCGCCAACTGAAACAACAGGAAAATCGTTTGTTAATAAGCTTATATTCTTGGTCATTTTGAGCTAAGAATGCTGATTTGCAATCAGAACTCGACAACAAATTCTGGTTTGTTTAAAATGCTGACTTACAATCAGAACTCGACAAACAAAGGTTGTTGTTTGTTTCAAATCTTGTCATTTACTTTTCAGCTCTAAGACCACCAAATTTATATTCAGAGCTGATCTCCAACTGTAACAGGAAAACAAGAAGAAGAAGAACTTCCAAGACCTACTCACCACCAAATCTGAAATGTCAACAAAATACTAAAGGAGCAAATTCCTCCTTCCCCACCCCCAAGTCTGGAAAAAAATTAACTTGAAATACTTAAAACTTATCACATTTATTCCTGATACAATGTGGAAAGCTTTCAAGTCTAGCCTAGAAATGAAAAAACCCAACCTGGAAAGCATCGATGTTGCCCAGACGATACTGCACGTGACTGTCGATGATCAGCTTGGTCAGACGCAGAATCTCACGACACAAGTGGAAGGCGTTGCCGAAGCGAGACTTCTTTCTCTCCTTGGTGGTCAGAGTCTGAAGACAAACAAGCGGGCACATCAATTAA
>NC_090253.1:22205185-22228438 GCF_037325665.1 Littorina saxatilis | reverse complement strand
AATTAAGAATACCTTTCAGGAAAACCTCAAGTGGTCTACAAATGTGCACCAGTGATGGGCTAATACTTTTTCAAACTGGTACACAAACGTTTATGATGAAATCTATCCAGAAAAAAAGGTAGGCTGGTCATTGGAACCAGTAAGAGTCCAACTCAGAGTACTGGTTTTGTTGTTTTACCAGCGAAAAAAACGGTAGTTCTAAAAATCAACCGGTAGGTTATACTGGCAGCCAATTATTTTCCTGTATTTTCTCATTTCAACCGGTAAAATACAGGTAATTACCGGTTAACGCCAATACTGGATACACTCGTTTCACCTGGTTGCTTCAAGCAAACTCACCTACCTAAACATGTTCTGTTTCATCACTTTTCATAAAAAGAAGCAATAAACAAGAGTGACAATGATGTAAGATTTACTGAGGAGCCAATGTTGTCTGTTAGGGTGACATCGCTGATGTCAAAAGCAACAAGTCGCGTAAGGCGAAACTACTACATTTAGTCAAGCTGTGGAACTCACAGAATGAAACTGAACGTAGGCCGCCGCTAGTGCAAAAGGCAGTGAAAGTGACGAGCCTGTTTGGCGCGGTAGCGATTGCGCTGTGCTTCATAGCACGCTTTACTGTACCTCTCTTCGTTTTAACTTTCTGAGCGTGTTTTTAATTCAAACATATCATATCTATATGTTTTTGGAATCAGGAACCGACAAGGAATAAGATGAAATAGTTTTTAAAACGATTTTGGAAATTTAATTTTGATCATAATTTTTATATTTTTAATTTTCAGAGCTTGTTTTTAATCCAAATATAACATATGTATATGTTTTTGGAATCAGAAAATGACAAAGAATAAGATGAAATTGTTTTTGGATCGTTTAATAAAACAATAATAATTAATTACAAGTTTCCGATTTTTAATGACCAAACTCACTCATTAGTTTTTAAGCCACCAAGCTGAAATGCAATACCAAACCCCGGCCTTCGTCGAAGATTGCTTTGCCAAAATTTCAATCAATTTAATGGAAAAATGAGGCTGTGACAGTGCCGCCTCAACTTTTACAAAAAGCCGGATATGACGTCATCAAAGGTATTTATCGAAAAAAAGAAAAAAAAGTCCGGGGATATCATACCCAGGAACTCTCATGTCAAATTTCATAAAGATCGGCCCAGTAGTTTAGTCTGAATCGCTCTAAACACACACACAGACAGACAGACAGACAGACACACATACACCACGACCCTCGTCTCGATTCCCCCCTCTATGTTAAAACATTTAGTCAAAACTTGACTAAATGTAAAAAAAAGAGTTGGAGAAGATTTCATTATGCGAAACATGAGGTCACGTAAACAACGTGCCACTTCTCCCAGGAACTGACAAAGAATCTTAAAAAAGAAGTCTGTCTAGGTGACTTCATCATATCAGCAGAAGAAAATATATGGTAAGGTCACCACCAGACTGTGCATGTATCGGTGTCGGATGTCATTGACTGACCTTGACGGGCTTGAGGTTGAAGTTGTAGTCGAGATGCAGGTAGTTGAGGTTCTTGCGATGGATGAGGAGGTTGAGCATGTTGTAACCCTGGCGACACACCTGCAGCCCCACCTCCACCCAGTCTAGCTCCGTCGTCTGGAAAAACTTGGTGGCCTTGAACGACCGGAACAGGTACCTGGAGGAGCCAACAGATTTAGAGGTTACGAAGGAAAACAATCACAAACCAGCATCATTATAAGGATATCTCTAGCCCCTCTGGTTAGAGGATATCCACCCAGTCCAGCTCCGTCGTCTGGAAAAACTTGGTGGCCTTGAACGACCGGAACAGGTACCTGGAGGAGCCAACAGATTTGGAGGTTACGAAGGAAAACAATCACAAACCAGCATCATTATAAGGATATCTCTCGCCCCTCTGGTTAGAGGATATCCACCCAGTCCAGCTCCGTCGTCTGGAAAAACTTGGTGGCCTTGAACGACCGGAACAGGTACCTGGAGGAGCCAACAGATTTAGAGGTTACGAAGGAAAACAATCACAAACCAGCATCATTATAAGGATATCTCTAGCCCCTCTGGTTAGAGGATATCTCTAGCCCCTCTGGTTAGAGGATGTCTCCAACTTACACAACCTTTCCCTTTCATCTTCTTCTTCTGCATTTCATGGGTTCAAGCCCCTACTTCTTCTTCTTCTGCGTTCGTGGGCTGAAACTCCCATGTACACTCGTGTTTTTTGCACGAGTGGAATTTTACGTGTATGACCGTTTTTACCCCGCCATTAAGGCAGCCATACGCCGCTTTCGGAGGAAGCATGCTGGATATTTTCGTGTTTCTATAACCCACCGAACTCTGACATGGATTACAGGATCTTTTCCGTGCGCACTTGGTCTTGTGCTTGCGTGTACACACGAAGGGGGATAAGCCACTAGCAGGTCTGCACATAAGTTGACCTGGGAGATCGGAAAAATCTCCACACTTAACCAACCGGGCGGCCGCGACCGGGATTCAAACCCTCGACCTTCCGATTAAGAGGCCGACGTCTTACCACCCCGCCACAGCGCCCGTCCAAGCCCCTACTTACACTCATGTTTTCCCCCCACCTTTGGTCTAGTAAATATATATCTTAACCGAAGTCTCACTGCATTGAGATTAAATTTGGCAACATAACAACACTTCTGGCTGGTCCAAAGCATGTTCTCAAAGCACAGGTACTGCTGTATGTCACTTAGATTAAATTTGGCAACATTACAACACTTCTGGCTGGTCCAAAGCATGTTCTCAAAGCACAGGTACTGCTGTATGTCACTTAGATTAAATTTGGCAACATTACAACACTTCTGACTGGTCCCAAGAATGTCCTCTAACGACAAGTACTACTATATGTATCCTGTGATGCTCAACCCACCTCTTCTTCTGTGCCTTGGGAGGTTTGTGCTTGAGTGCGTTGAGGACGTAGTACTTGAGCAGCTTCTGGTAGGACACACGCACCTTGACCGGCATGCCCGCCGGGACGTGCTCTCTGTACCTGGAGAACAACAAAGTAGGAAAGGTTTATTAAAGCCGGCTAGAAAAACATGGATTTCTGGAGTTTTGGGGTTCCTTTCCTCCCTTAGACATGAACAAGTATGAAAGTAACCTATGGTTTCAAAATAATACATCAATTCTGGGGATGGATCCCAACAATGGCTCTGAAATTGTTTCGGAGATCACAAAAAAAGTCTGATTCTAGCACACACAAAACTTTGATTTCATCACACACAAAAATCTGATTTCATCACACACACAAACCTGAAAATTCTCCTGTGCGTTCCCATGATCATTTTATACAAAATAAGTCTACATGAAATATCTCAACATAAAGGCAAAACTATCATAGCAGATTCAGCTGAGCTTCACCTACCATGACTTGACGAGAGGTACATCAATGGCACGACGTGTTCGCCCCGAGCGCAGGTTGAAAGGTCGTGGGGCCCAGATGAGAGCGATGCCGTTGGCGGTGTTGTCGCTGTACAGCGGCGTGTCGCACAGGAAGGGCTGAACATGCTCTGGCAGCTCAAAGTCCTCGTCATCGTCAACCACGGGCTCTGCCGTCTGTCAGATAAAAAACAACCTCATGAGTTACTCAATTACTGACAAACTTCTCTATCCCTACTTTTCCCCATAGTTCCTTGGTACCACATGTATACTAGCATGGAAAACATTTCCTAATAAGTTCTTATTTTTCAAAACTGAGCCGTCAATGTGCTTCCCAGATTTACTTTCCAATATTGATAACTGAAATATGGATAGATGCTGTGATTTTTCCCTCAATAAGAAAATCCAGGAAGATGGGCACACATGTACTCAACATGCAGTCAATTGTCTCTCCGCATTTTCTCTCAACAAGAGCTGAAGGAAAACTTTCAAATGCAATGTTCATGAGGTTATCTTCCAACAGATCTTCAAACTAAATTCCTTCCACTGATTTACTCTTCATGTTTGAATATTTTCCGGTTTCCAGTTTTGACATAAATCGTCATCACTGACACATCTGGCCTTTCCCAAAAGATGAAGGACCAGTCATGGTCAATGCAGACCTGGGAACCCCTGTTTTGCACTTGGAGTATTCTCAAACAAACATGGTGTATTTTCAGAAAAATGAGCGTACTCCTCATAGCATTTGAACATCCATGTTTCAAACATGCTTCACATGCATCCGTTAATTAAGTTTACCAAAACATTTGAAACAAATGCGTCTGTCAATGCTGACCGACAAAAACATTATTCATATGTCAAAGTACCGGATCGGCTTCGGGATGCGCTTGTGAAGAAAAGTCGTCGTCGTATTTTTTCCAACTGACCGTACTGATCGTATTCTAGACAATCATGAGTACAAAATACGGTGAAATCGTATGGGTTCCCAGGTCTGTCAATGCCCTTCACGCTTGCCGCAAGAATCATCGTCATGTTGTTACCTTGACAGCTGTGCGGTGCGAGATCGGGTTGATAAGGGGGTCAAAGTAGAACGCCGGCAGGTCAGGGTCCTCTGTCTTGATGAACACCACGTTGGGTGTGTGGTACCTGATCAAACAAAATTAATGTGTTGTTAGTCTTGCCACTGGGAAAAGCATTAAAATGTCACAATAATGTTCGAAACAACATATAGTCAGTGATCTAAAACAGCTGAATCGATCTTATCAAAAACAGAGATGCCAGGTGAAGACTAACAGCAAAACATGATGCAAAAGCTCAGGCACAAATCAGTGAACAGACTCTGGTACTGATCATTTCACTTCAAATCTAGAATGAGCACACAGTTTCTGCACATAACCATCTTGCCGAGTATGAGAACGCTGGAATCTCAATTCAGTGCGATGCATACAGTACCAAATCACTTCCTATCTGAAGCAATGCATTTCAAAGTGTAGATCTATCCCAACACTATAACCAAGTTTAACTCGCACTAATGATACACTTCAAGAGATTCCAAATACCTGCATGACAACTGTATCAGAAACGGGTTTCAGAACCACACACACACACACACACAGAAGCGACAGAGTAAGCAACTCACCAGGAGAGATGCACCTTGAAGGGGATGTTGTTGTAGAGGTAGGGGAAAGCAATGCGGTACTCTGTGCGCACAGGCTGGCGGATGATGATCTTGTTGATGTCGTTGAACTCGTTCCAATCTTCGTCACTGCAACACAAATGTGTCAAACCTTGTTAAAATCAACATTCTTCACTCCAGCTAGGCTGGGTGAGCTTAAGCTGATGTTTAGTTCTGTCCAAAAGGTTAACATCAACTCCACATTCAACCATTCAAATCTTGGTGCCTTTGCTTCCTCCCTCCATCATCCTTTTCCTGCCAGCTTTGACTCTGGATTCTCATTTGCACATTTCCTACCACAACCAAGACAGAAGCACAAGACTCAAGACTGCATCCCCCCCCCCCCCCCCCCCCAACATTTAAGACTCTTTCATGCAGGCATACACGCTTTACTAACAACAAAGAAGCTGACGAAAGGAAATCTCCACTCCTCTCCACCAAGACACTTACTGCATCTCTTTGTCCTTGACGAGGGGTTCGAACTTGGGACCGCCGGGGATGGCCAGGTTGAGGGCCTTAGCGGTGAAGAAGGACTTGAGGTCAAAGAGGTAAAAGTAGTTGGTGTCCACCAGGTCGGTTAACAGCTGATTGGCCAGTCGGTACAGCACCGACAAGATGGGGAGGGTCAGCTGCCATCGACGGTATGTCGACCCGTTCACCAGCCTGTGGGGAAAAAAGGAAGAAAGTAAGTACACTGTAGCGAAAGAAACACCAGAAAGAAAGAAAGAAAGGAGAATTTGTTTCTGAATGACACCCATAGTATTGTTAATGTCAAATGCTACCAAGTGGTCCTTGTTTCCTTATCTATGAAAGGAACATGACACTCATGCTGCATCAAGGCACAATTTCTGTTCTTTACAACATTTTCGCTTGCAAACGTGTACACACACTCATGAATACATTTCTAGGATATGAGTACCGATATATCCCTTTCTACATACTTCATAGCCATGTCAATAACATGCTAAACCTACATTAATCACCCCCAATGAAATGGATCTTATGTTTACAGTTTAGTCAATCAAACATCTTACGCCTCTCTTTAAAGTTCACTCACTTGCACACATGCTGACACATCCCACCAACAAAAACTGACAGAGAGTTATCAAATTCTCAACAAACACCCATTTACTCATAACTACAACCACAACTAAATGAACTTACTTGGTGTCGATCAGAGGCTTGTGGTCGTAGTACCATTCCAGAACAGCCTTGTCTTCCTCCGGATCCATCTCCATCTGAATAGCCTCCAGAGGCTCCACATCCATGATGTTGTCAGCGTAATCCAGCGGAGGCTCTTCATCGTCAAAGGGAGGGAACCTCATGCGCTTGAAGTGGCGACGGTCACGCTTCTCACGACGCATCATGATCCACATGGTCCTGTGCAGAAATTTGTATGCTCAAAATACAGCACTTGTTGTGCATGATGGCCTTTTTCATGTAGGGCCCGTATCTCACACGGACAAATCACTTTCCCCATATCTCAGTAACTGTGTTTACAAATTGACCAAAATAGTTCTGATTTATTTTCTTCCTATATGGATTATTCACTCAGTTCTGTTGATTTGTTTTGCCATGTGGGTAAACCCCCCCCCCCCCCCCCCACACACACAAGCCCTACTATGAGATGTACCTAGGCTTGGTGACCCATTGGACCCACCTTCTGTGAAGACTACAGACCACCCGGCCATCTGGGCGGAGGTGTACCAAGCAAAAGTGTGTGCCACCCAGCCGGATGAGAATAAACCGCAGGATCTGATTCATTGAAATTACAACAAAATCTCAATTTCAACCAATCCAACTGGTAATTTTCGTGCGCACTGCGGCCCTGATCCCCACCCCTTTATTCAACACACACAGGCCAACCTACCCCCACTGTGAGATGTAGATGGGCTCGACAACCCATGGGATCTCGTTGATGAAGGTGATGGCCCCGGTGATGTGGTAGAGGACCTTGACGTCGCGGATCTGCTCCCACGGCATGGGCATGTTCTCCAGTAGCTTCATCACCGCGTGAGGCATGTACTTCAGCGCCCTGGGGAAAGCATTTGTTAAAAACAACATTAGAGAACTGCAGAATACTTGCGGTGAGGGGCAGACTCTTTTCACAAATATATGCTCATCTCTTACTTCTTCTTCAGCGTTCCGCCGGTTGTGTAAGCTCATCTCTTACTGAAAACAGTGATGGCTTTAGCCACCTTTAAAACCAGTATTTTGTTACGAGTATAAATATTTAATCTAGCTCTCATAGAAACGGGTCACTGTTATGCCAACCAGCCGTAGCAAGACTAACTCTAAAACACAATGATTACATTGCACGGACGAAACCTGTCAAAAATATTATTAACAGTATGATTTTATTGTAGTCAAACCTGCCCTAGTGACCCCCTCTTGATAATGACCATCAGTCATAATGACCACCCCTAAGAAACTCAGATGAGATTTTTATCCCATAAAATTCACCCTTCCATAATGACCACCCATCATTAAGGACCACTATTAGTTGGCCCCTTGTGTGGTTGTTACTTATTGAGATTTTTTAAAGTACAATACAGAAAATGTCTGGGCAATGAGATACCTCTTGCTTCTTAAAAATACGAAGCAAGAAACAATGCCTCCAAAAGTGAAAAGTAAACGGTAAATTAAAACTCACCCCAAGTACACACGCTTGTCATGACGGAACTTGCGGTTGGTCATGTCTCCGTGATCACGAATGATCTTTCGCACGTGCTCTGGAGGCATGTCTTCTTTCTGAGCGTCTATAAACCCAAACTTGCGCTTCTCTGAATAGCGCTTTGACTGCAGCTGTTGCCATTTTCGAGCTGAAAATAAGAGAAAAGGTTATCATCAATACTTTGATGGTTAAAGAAGCCAACAGAAATTTACAAATATACATTGGTAGTAAAAGACAGGCGAACATGTCGTGGCCAGCAAAGCTATTTCTTAGCTCTAAAAAATCTAGACTATTCCTGATTTTGTTGATGACAGATGTCCTATAGCAATTTCTTTGATAAAAATTTTTAAATCTTAGTATTCTGCAAAAAACAATAAGAT
Source organism: Littorina saxatilis (assembly GCF_037325665.1). NCBI lineage: Eukaryota > Metazoa > Mollusca > Gastropoda > Littorinimorpha > Littorinidae > Littorina > Littorina saxatilis. Next base: position 22,220,314 of record NC_090253.1, on the reverse strand, counting down.
AACCTATTTACATTTGAAGTGTAAGAATACAACAGATAGTGATAATTTTTGAGTGTGTGGGGAAAACAAAATTTTTTAAAAATAGCCTCGAGGTCTATGGCTGCATGCAAATTGTAATATCCAAGTACAAATAAACTACGTGCAGATTGAGTGTTGAATAAGACATTTCTTATGGCAATTACAGACGAAAACAGCAATTCCCTGATATGATTTTGTACATTAATTATTAAAGCCAGAAAACCTTCATGACAATGGGCCAATAACTTGAATAAGGCCCAATAACCACAATCCACAAAACATGAACACCTCACCCTTTTCCTGCAGTTTGTCTTCAGACATGTAGTCGGGCTGTTTCGGTACTTGTGGCTGTGGCACCTGCACCTGCTGTGGCATTGGTTGAGGGGCCACTTGCATTGGCACTTGCTGAATTAGTTGTGGCGCCATTGCTTGCTGCATCATCGGAATCTGCCCTACGATGTAGGGCTGGCCCCCAGGGCCTATCACTGTGTACGGGAAGGCCATGGTTGCTTCCGTTGGCTGGTCTTATTTTAAACCTGATAAAGAAAAGAAAAATAGTTGAGTTTGCGTTCAGTGTTGTATTTCTTCTTACTCTTAGTCTTACTCTTAGTACCTTGGTCTTACTCTTATTTCTGTAGAGAGATCTTGCAATTACCCGATTTAGCCCCGGGTGAGGTTCAAGGTGCCACTAACTCAATCACAACGGTGGCTCATCTTTCAGTATGTGACGTCTCTTCCACGGGGTTAACTTCGGGACTATGCGTATGCCAAAATAGCTATTGCGGCAATAAAATTGTCAGCAGTCAGATCTTAGTACACGAAAGAAATGTAATGAATACAACATTGCAAAAGTGATTTGTACCTCTTTGTTTTACCAGCAAACGAAATCAGCTGTTTATTACAAACTACACAGATAATTGTCCACATTACGAATTCTTATTCAGAGCGGCTCCATTACGAATTCTTATTCAGAGCGGCTCCATTTGAAAAAAACAATTCTGTTTTAAGTGTTTTTATTTTAATCTACGCGCAAAGCACGACAAAAATGATACCGACTGATCACGTCTAAAGCGGTGACCGCGATCGCAACAAAAAGCTAACAGCAGAATAAGAAAAAAATGACCGAACTGACTTACTTGGATGATATACGCACTCGAGCACTAGCAAAGAAAAAGGAATCACAATAAAGATCACATCACGTTTCGCAAACGAAACGCCATGGCCGCTTCCGGATATCACGTGACATTTTACAAAATATGGATTATAGTGATGATAAGAATGGACTCAGACACCCTCTAAAAAATACTTGAAGTCATTAGAAATGAAGCAGAAACTTGAAATAACATTTTGCCTTTGGTAACATAATCCTTTTATGTACAAATAAAAACAATGCAAAAATCCTTCTAAAAGTATAGATCGGAACAAAAATTCGGAGTTCCTTCCCTTGCACCAGAAAACGTACTCTCTTCTGCGCACTTGTATCATACTCGTGCAGTTAAATTTATTTGCATTTATTTATTCATTTAACTTTTTATCTATTTATCAGTTTTTGTGTGCTTATCTATTCATTTATTTTTTTGTTCATTACAACTTGGTCGTGCGTCGATATTTATGGTCACATTTTACGCGCTTTGCATGTTCTTGTTTTTTTCTAAAACTTCAGTCTACTCTCCAAAATAACGATGCTGATTTCACTGTTCATATATAATGTAAAGATAATAAGAAGAGAGTCTCTTTTAACATTTAGTCACGTAATCGAGAGGATGGCGTTGGCGATTTGTGTAGAGCGTGTGTGTGTGTGTCACGACGCCTGTGTCAAGCTGGTTGTCTCGTCTGGACTACTGCAACTCCCTTCTGGCTGGCCTCCCCGCCTCATCCATTCATGGCCTACAACGAGTCCAGAACGCCGCTGCCAGGCTGACGTTGAGGAAGACGAAGCGAGACCACATCACCCCCCTACTTCGCTCCTTGCACTGGCTCCCTGTCAACACCCGAATCTCCTACAAACTGTCCACTCTGGTCTACAAGTGTCTCAACGACTCTGCTCCCGAGTACCTTCAATCCTCCCTGGACCTGTACACCCAGCCCTCCGACCGTCCCCTTCGTTCTGCTGCTGACCCTCTCCGCCTCCACATCCCTCGCTCGAAACTCGCATCTGCTGGTCAGCGTGCATTTCCCTCCGCGGGCCCCTCCGTCTGGAACTCCCTGCCGCTTGAGCTTCGCCAGAGCCCCTCTCTTGACGCGTTCAAGAGTAGGTTGAAGACTCAGTTCTTCCCGTAGCTGGCTGCGACTTTCATGCTCGACGTGATGTGTTGTGCCCCAAAAGACATTCTTGTGCTGTGCTCTGTGAGAGGGATTTTCTTTGTGCTTAATATTATTTTGTTTGGACCTAGCTATTGATGTGTACATTGTTGTTAAACAGTTGTTTGTTGTATGTTTACCAGGGTTTGCTAGTGTGTGATAGGGTTCGTGTCCGTCTGAAGATGTTAGTTTCTTTGTTAGTCCTGTGTTGACAACTCTTCGACAAGCGCTTAGAACTGTACCCACGGAATACGCGCTATATAAGCTTCATATTGATTGATTGATTGATTGATTGTGTAGAGCGATTCCGAGAAAACTACTTAACCGATCTTCATGAAACTTTACATATACACATTCTTCAAGACGATATCCCCAGAATCAATGTTTCTTTTTTTTCGATAAACAACTTTGATGATATCATAACTCATATCAGGCTTTTAGTGAAAATTAAAGGCGGCACTGTCACGCCCTCATGCATTGTTCGATCAAACTGATTGACATTTTGGTCAAGCAACTTCTTCGACGAAGCTCAGATTATGGGGATTGCATTTCAGTGTGGAAGCTTAAAAATTAATTTATGAGTTTGGTAATTAAGAATCTCAAAATCTTACTTCAAGCAATCAGCAATCAGCTCGCGTGCCTTTCTCGTGAATGTGTCAGCACTTTCAGTCTCGGCCGCGGGGTAATGGCAAAAATATTGTCTTCGTGAAATGCAATGCGTTCAGTTTTATTCTGTGAGTTTGACAGATTGACTAAATGTGTTAATTTCACTTCAACTGTGACTTCAAGCGACTTGTTTCTTCTTCTTCTCCCAGTTCGAATGTTGATAAAATGATACTCAGAGTCAGTGACCATAAAAAAGACCTCTCTCTCTCTCTCTCTCTCTCTCTCTCTCTCTCTCTCTCTCTCTCTCTATATATATATATATATATATATATATATATATATATATATATATATATATATATATATATATATATATATATATAAAACATCAGAAATTGTGAAAGAAACAATTGAAAGTCAGCAGAGACTTTCTTCCGAGATTTGTTAAAATCTCTTAGCAGAGATAGAGAGAGAAATAAGTATCCCTTCACAGACAGCCTATTGGGAGCATCAGACTCTCCTCAAGGGGGACCGAGATTTACAGAGCAAAGTCCCTTTGTGGGGGACGTATCGCAAGGTAATCTAGTCCTGAGGAGGACCATTATATATATATAAAACATCAGAAGTTGTGAAAGAAACAATTGAAAGTCAGAAGAGACTTTCTTCTGAGATTTGTTAAAATCTCTTAGCAGAGCAAAAGAGAGAGGAAACAAAAAAATGTGTCTCTTCACAGACAGCCCTATTGGGGAAATCAGACCCTCAGATACATATCAGAAATCATATCAGATTTATTTCATATGAAATCAAATCAAATCATATCAGATTTATCTCAGAAATCAGACATATATGATAGGCTATATATATATGTGTGTGAGTCAGTGCGTGTGTGCGTGCATGCTTGTCATTTAAGATCACACATTCAGACACAGACACAGACACAAACAGACAGACAGACACACAGACACACATACACACACACACGACACACACACATATCACGACACACACACACATATATGTGTTTGTGTGTGTGTGTGTGTGTGTGTCTGTCTGTGTCTGTGTCTGAGTGTGTGATCTTGCTCATGCCCTGACAACAGCCCAATCATATTTAACAAACAGGACAAAAACATCAAAGCGTTGTTTTGTGTATTTGTTGTCAAAACACCTGCCACAGAATCTTGGAAATACGCACACCAATATGAATGACTTCACAGACGACTGGAAACTCCGCCCCAAGATGAGAAAAGTAATTCTCGTAAAAACACATGCGTCAGAATTGTTCAATTACGGGATGAATATGGACTAGTTCGCAGACGACCGGAAACTCAAAGACAAAAACAAATTGATAAGCCTACGGACAAACAGACAGTCATCAGGGGCGAATCCAGGGGGAGTTTCCGGGGTTTGCGGACCCCCCCCCCCCCCCTCCTAGCCTAAAAAAAAGTTTAAAAAAAAAAAAGATAATACATTTAAAAAAAAGGAAAAATTGATGGCTCAGATTGCACCAGATTGCTCCATTTTCCATGATTTGTATTCAAATGTCCCGGGGGGGGGGCATGCCCCCGGCCCCCCGGCCTAGGAGCCGGCCTTTGTATTCTAAGAGACGGTTTTGGAAAGTAGTTGGGTCATTTGCTGGCTCAGGTTCCACCAGATCGGTCAATTGTCCTTGTTTTGATCCAAATATGTCTTCTTAAATTTACTTTTTGGAAGGTGTATTAGGGGAAGTTTGTTAGCTCAGATTGCACCAGATTGCTTCGCGTCGTCGAATTGTCCCTAAAATAAATGTGGAAACCCACCCCGCCTTAAAAATGATGTGATCCGCCCCTGGTCATTGACACACACTCTCCTCATCAGCCATTCCTGTTCTCAGAAATAAAGTCAACGTACGGTCAGAAACATCAACAACAACGCAACCACGAAATGAAACAGCTGGCTTCGTCAACACGGCACACACAGACGCACGCACGCACGCGCGCATGCGCACGCACGATTGCTCGCATGCACACAAACATGCACGCACACACGCACTAACACAAATACACATGCACACACACACACATATATATATTATATACATACACACACACACACACACACACACACACATTCGCACGCACACACACAGACACCGGCACACACACACAAACACACTAACACACACACCACATACACACACACACACACACTGCACACACACACATACACACACACACACCACATACACACACAATCATACAACTTGCTGTCACAGCTGTTCATATTATAAGGTCACCCTTTCCGATGAGCTTCTCAAACTATTGATCTAGCGTCGCAAAGTTATTAACAAAAAGACCTTATCCAGTGTCACGCGTCACAGACTGACGCTCCATAAACACACACGCACGCACACACACACACACACACACGAACGCACTGGCACACACACACAGCACACACACACACACATATATATATATATATATACACGCACACAGACATACACACACACACACACACACACACACATGGGTTAAAATTAAGATTGCACAGCAGAAAACCGGTTCTCAACCTTGAAATAGAGAGAGAGAGAGAACTCGAACTCGAACTCGAACTCGAAAACTTTATTACCGAGGGATGATAGCATTAGAAAGCCTTCGACAGCGTGGACAGAGAGTCACTGTGGAAACTCATGCGGCACTACGGCATTCCAGAGAAATTCATCTCCCTCATCCGGGGCACCTACCAGGATATGAAGTGTAGAGTAGCCCATGCTGGCCAGCTATCCGACAGCTTTGAGGTGAAAACGGGGGTACGACAAGGATGTATACTGTCACCATTCCTATTTCTTCTGGCTATCGACTGGATCATGAAGACCACAACAGCAGGCAGGAGAAATGGGATACAATGGACACTCTTCGATCAACTGGAAGACCTCGACTTTGCAGATGATCTTGCCCTCCTTTCCCACAACCATGCCCAAATGCAAGACAAGACTACTCACCTGGAGACAATATCAGCCGGTGTAGGACTCAAGATCAACAAGAGGAAAACCGAATTGATTAAGACCAACACCACAGCCGACAATCCGGTGATGATCAATGGGGAGCCCATCAAGGCAGTGGAGTCCTTTGTTTACCTGGGGAGCGTCATTGACGGACAAGGAGGCTCGGACAGGGACGTCAAAGCAAGGATTGGGAAAGCAAGGGGAGCCTTTGTCATGCTAAAGAAGATCTGGGGTTCCAAGGAGATTAGCCAAAGGACGAAGCTTCGGATCTTCAATTCAAACGTCAAATCTGTTCTTCTCTATGGGTGTGAGACATGGAGGACAACAGAGACCATGCTGGGAAAGATCCAAATCTTTGTCAACACCTGCTTGAGGCGCATCCTAAACATCAGATGGACGGACAGAATCCGAAATGAAGACCTTTGGCAGAGAGCTGACCAGAAACCAGCGGCGCAGCAAATTCTCCGGAGGAAATGGGGCTGGATAGGGCACACCCTGAGAAAGCCAGCATCCAGTATCACGAGGCAAGCCCTGAAGTGGAATCCACAAGGGAAAAGGAAGAGAGGCCGGCCGCGCAACAGTTGGAGGCGAGACACTGAAGCAGAGATCAACAGGCAGGGGAAGACCTGGAGCCAGATCGAAAGGGCAGCCCAGGACCGTGTCGGATGGAGAATTGTCGTCGATGGCCTATGCTCCCCCGGGGGTTCATAATGGCCTAAGTAAGTAAGTAAGATGATAGCATTAGGTCCATATGGTCCTTTCTTACAGCTAGTCCCTACTATAATACACACATGAAACAAAGAACAAATATGAAGAATTAAAAACAAAAAAACAAAAAAAACAACAATAGGGAAAGGTATAACAAAATAAAAATTAAAAACTCAAAAGTGTGCTTGTTAATGGAAGCATACTATACACTTTCTCTTTTACACATCCTCACACACAATCGCACAAAGTGTACACCGACTTAGTCGTTAGAGAGGTGCTTTCGGAGCTGTCTTTTAAGAGAGGATAATGACAGACATGACTTGATATTTACAGGTAGTGAATTCCAAAGGAACGCACCAGAATAAGAAAAACTAGTTTTAAACAAATAGATGCGGGGCCTTGACAAGGCAAGGTTATTTCGAATGTTTGAATAATATGACGGAGATGAATTGAAGAGTTGTATAAGATATGTTGGGGCGTCCTTATAGACGACTTTATACATAAATGAACATTTATTATACAAAAGCTGCTTTTTTAAGCTTAACATCCCAATACTTTTCATCTTTTCCTTTGTAGAAAGAGATGGACTGGGCAGAACTAGTTTAGCAGCTCTACGCTGGAGCGAGTTCAGCTTCTTCAAGTGAACTTCACTACACCCGTCCCATACTATGGAAGCATAATCAATATGGGGTTTTATGTGGGCATTGTAAAATAGTTTTCTTGTGTCTAGATTAATAATGCTTTGTAACTTTGACAAAAGAAACAGGTTTTTAGCAATTTTTTTGCAGATTCCACTGATGTGAGTCTGCCATTTGAGATTATTATCAACAGTAAGTCCCAGTAAACGGTGCTCAGCTACTTGCTCAATGGAGTGCTCATTTAGGGACAGACTCAGAGTCATTTCTGAAAGTTGATGTTTTTGGCGAGTGCTGATTATCATAGACTTTGTTTTTACTGGATTAATAAGCATACGATTTGCAGAACACCACTCAGAAACATCGTTTAGGCTCTGTTGTAATTTGTCTTGAATTTGTGCAGGGCTTTTCCCTGTTGCATGTAAGGTTGTATCATCTGCTAACATATGACACTCAACAGATTCAGACTGTAGGTACAAGGGCAAATCATTTATATATACTGTTCAAAAAAAGAAACGCATAGCTTGTAATATTTGGTTAATTTAGTTATATGGCTACAAGGATATCCACCAAACTGCAGAAAATGTTTATCTGGTCGTCGACCTTTCGTCCATTGCCACAAGTGAGCTCTGCACGTGACGCATGCGTTATCAGTGGCTACAATGTCAAAATTGCTCATTTGGCATGACCACTCGTCATGCTTCAGTGTAATCTCGTGAAACTCGGGGAATATTGAGCTCTCACCATGTCTTCCAAAACCCATAAAAGCGGATTGTTCGCCACAAAGAAATCAGACGACAATTCAGCGACGAAAGATGGCCCGATTGAGCAGAGAAGACCGCCAAATTGCATTGGGTCGTTTACAAGCAGGCCAAAGTCAAAGTGCAATCGCCAGGCACTTCCACGTGTCCCAGAGCACCATCAGTAGACTGTGGGTCAGGTTTCAAGCCACTGGCTCCGTTGCTGACTTGCCACGAGCGGGAAGACCAAGGGCGACAACTGGTGCTCACGACCGCTTCATACGGCTCCGCCACCTCCGGAATCGTTTCCTGTCGGCCTCATCTTCTGTCCAGGCTCTCCCCGGGCCACACCGATTATCGGACCAGACCGTGCGGAACCGCCTGCATGAAGCTGGTTTGAGAGCTCGCAGACCTCACAGAGGAGCTGTCCTCACCCGCCGCCATCGCCAGAACCGAGTGCAGTGGGGCAACCAGCACCTTCGCTGGACCGTCCGGAATCACTGGAGACACGTGTGGTTCAGCGACGAGTCCTACTTCCTGCTCCAGCGACATGATGGTCGGAGGAGGGTCTACCGGAGAGTAAACGAACGTTACGCGCCCAACTGTGTGGATGAGGCACCCGTTCATGGTGGTGGAGGCGTCATGGTGTGGGGGGCGATCAATACCGCTGGAAGGAGCACCCTGGTGCACGTCCAAGGGCGCATAACTGCCCAGCGATACGTGGAGGAAATTCTGCGCCCACACGCCCTTCCTCTTCTGGCTGACCAGGATGCCATATTCCAGCAGGACAACGCTCGCCAGCACACAGCACGACTCACCACCCAGTTCCTCACCGACCACCATGTCCAGGTGCTTCCCTGGCCATCCATGTCGCCAGACATGAACCCGATAGAACACCTCTGGGATGAATTGGACAGACGTGTGCGCAGGCGAGAAGAAGCGCCGGCAAATCACCGCGATCTATTGCAGGCACTTCAGGAGGAGTGGGACACCATCCCACAGCAAGATATCCGGCATCTGATCCAGTCCATGCCCAGAAGGTGCCGGGCAGTTGTTGCTGCTCAAGGCAGTCACACCCCCTACTGACTTGACAGCCTCGGCACCCAATCGTATTGATTGACTGATTGATTTGAAGATGCAAATGAACTGTGTGTGCATTCAACTGTGTCCATACCAAATTTCAAACAAATAATCTAAATATTGGATTTTCTGTTATTTTTTTCGAAAAATAAAACAAATTTGGCAAGTAGCAACTATGCGTTTCTTTTTTTGAACAGTATAGATGCAAAATAATACAGGTCCCAAAACAGACCCCTGTGGCACTCCACATTTCACAGTGCCCTGAGAAGAGTATGTATCGTGTACGTATACAGATTGAACCCTCTCTCTAAGATAAGAGTTAAAAAAAAGGGACAGTGCTTGAACTGTTCAAATAACATTTTAATTTCTTTAAATTTTAATTTCCTTTCAAGAGGCTTAGATAATACAGATAACAAAGATATAGGTCTAAAATCATTTAAGTCTTGAGAACCTTTTTTCTTTGGCAAAGGTATGACTTTCGCTTTTTTAAATTCTTTTGGAAAAACATTGTGTTGAATACATAAATTATAAACATAAGTCAGAGACTCTACTATATAAGGAGTAGACAATTTTATCAATTTATTACTTATTCCATCAAGTCCGGAAGACTCTTTATTTTCTAATCTTGCTATGTACTGGCCAACTTCATGGATGGCCATTATCGGAATAACAAACGCATCCGTGTTTCTTAATTTTTCATCACAGAGCATTTGCAAGCGTTCACAACAGGAATGTGGTTCTGTACCTGGAGATTTTGAGTGAGAATCTACCAGTGATTCAGCAACGGACAAAAAATAATCGTTAAAGTCGTTGGCCTTTATATTTTGAGGAATACTACTATTTTTTGAGGAGATGCCTTTTAAAAAAGTGTTCAGGGCGCGCCAGACTTTTGAAACATCTTTGCTGTTACCCACAAGTTTATCAAAATATGATCGCTTCGCGTTTCTCACAAGATTCTTTACTCTGTTACGCGCTTTTTTATAATCTTCAAATAATTTGTTTGTCTTCAACTGGTCGCGATACGCCATTGCTTCGATGATATCAATGGTTAACCAGGGAGGAAGTTTAGGATGTCTTACTCGTTTCCGCCTCACCGGTGCATGTCGATTTACCACATCGATAAAGAGGGAATACCAGGCTTCAAGTGCCTCGTTAGGATCAGTATAATTAAGCACAGAAGCAAAAGGTGTACAATTCAAATCATTAAAGAAGAGACCTTGATTAAAATGTTTAAAAGACCTGTATGAAATATATGTGTGACCTTTTGATTCTGCCTTGGGTAACTTCATCAATTTGGAACAGCTTACAGGACTACGATCACTTACACTAAGGTCGGATACACAGGCACCTAAGACTGTGTCCGGATTATTCGTATAAATATGATCGAGCAATGTAGATGTCGTTGAAGTTACCCTTGTGGGTGACTTTACAAGCTGTTTAAGCCCAAATAACTGAGTAGTTGATTCCCAGCTGGGATGGGACTTTAACATGTCTATGTTAAAATCGCCAAGTAGCATAACGTCAGCATTGTGTTTGCTCTTACTATAAACATTGTCTAACATTTGTACAAAATGATCATACCACTCAAAATTTGCCGCAGGATTTCTATAAAGAAAACACACGAATTGAGGGGCCATTGATTTACTGGGTTTGAGTTCTAACCAAATGCATTCTACTGCGCTGGGTTCCAGGTCTATGCGTCTACGCGTAATGTGTTTAATTGAGTCATGAATATATACCGCGATTCCGGTCTGCCCTTGTATTTCTGGGTCTCGCCTTTCAACACAATAATCAACAATCGCGATATCATTATCGGAAACCCTGGAATCTAATCTTGATTCAGTAATACCAAATAAATGATAATTCGGAGACGCCTTTTAGAGAGAGAGAGAGAGAGAGAGAGAGAGAGAGAGAGAGAGAGAGAGAGAGAGAGAGAGAGAGAGAGAGAGAGAGAGAGAGAGAGATTATCTTTTTCTGAAATAGTTTCTAACAGTCTTAAAAAAACAAAAAATTAGCAGAGAGCGCTCAGGAATTGGCGCAGACACACTCCAACTGCAACTGCAAAATTGTATTCGTACATGTCACACGTCACTCCTTGTGCCAAATGCATGTCAAATATTGAACGGTTTCAACAAAGCCGATGTGCCTTGACGTCATCAGCTGCAATTCAATAAAGATTTATGCAATTTTGACCAATTTTGCGTTTTTTTCGATTGTCGCATGTAGGTTAATCATGCAATCTGCCTCCCCAAATGCTCTGAGGTATAAACACACCGGCTGCATTTATCTGGGCCACACACCCACACGCACACACAAAACCACACACACACACACACAAAACCACACACACACACCGGCGCACACACATACACACACAATCATTCGGACAAACCGCGGCAATCAAACAATCATTGACACACACTCTCTTCAGTAGCAATACCTATTCACATACATAAAATGAACGTCAGAAACATACGCGCGCGCGCGCGCGCACACACACACACACACACACACACACACATACACACACACACACACAATCATTCAACTAGCTGTCACAGCTGTGTGCATATCAAACACACCGGCTGCATTTATCTGGGCCACCACTTTTTTTGGTCCGTTTTTTTTTTAATCTCTTTCTCTCTCTAAATATGATTTTGCAGCGTATGCACAAAATTGGAATTTTTTGGATTCTTCGTCATGACATAATTATGTCGGTGTTCTGCGTTGGAAGGTTGTCAAGTTCTGATCCGTGTTCAAGATTCTTTGACGTGATGGAGACGAAAATAGTGTTGACTGAAGTTGGCGAAACAGAAATAGAGCCATAGAATTTGACTGACGTCAGTTCAGTTGCACTCAACAGTTTCGCTTGTACTCTCACTGCTATGTGTGTGTGTGTGTGTGTGTGTGTGTGTGTGTGTGTGTGTGTGTGTGTGTGTGTGTGTGTGTGTGCAGTGTGTGTGTGCGTGTGTGTGTGCAGTGTGTGTGTGTGTGTGCAGTGTGTGTGGGTGTGTGTGTGTGTGTGTGTGCATCGTGTGTGTGTGTGTGTTTGTGTGTGTGTGTGTGTGTGTGTCAGTGTATGTTGTATTACCCGCTATTACGAGTTAGTCGTGTGACAGAGAGTTTTCTTGCACACGAGACATGATAAAAGAAAAGCCATTGGTCCCGATTTGATCCACAACAGACTTCTCATTGCAGCTATAGATGTTATTTCGGAGCCACTCACCCATATGTTTAACAGAAGTTTGAGGGAAGGAGTATATCCTAAAATTTGGAAAACTGCGAATGTTACGCCTATTTATAAGTCAGGTTCAGCGGAGACTTGTAATAATTACGGAGATTTAAGAAACGAAACGTTGGGACGTTTCGTTTTGAAGTTGTGGTAAACGTCATTATTTCGGGGGTCTCTCGCTGGAAAGGTGAAGGTCAACTGAAACGGAACGTGGAACGTCAAAACGCAGTCACGTTTTCCACCCCCAAAAAACGAACAATATTTCGTCAACTTTTGTGAGTATTTTTGCACACTAACAGTTTTATTTGTTGGCCATTTTATGCATTGCTAGATTCATCAACCCTTTCACAGTCTTTCAGCGCTGAGAATGTGTTCATTGGAGGTAGACAACTGTTGTGAACTGAAATATTTTGAAGGGTGCTGATCCTGGTACATTTATCCAACTTCATGGTGAGAAAGCAAATGGCGAAGCAGAAGTAGGTCATCGCATCGAATTTTTATTCTGGCTTCGTATGTGATCAGGTGCATGAATTGAAAAATGTGAAGCTCTTGTGCGTGCAATGCGAGTATGTCAATCCTTTATTGACTCGTGGAATTGAAATTATGCCATGCCCAGTCAGCGGATCATATCCTGCCATGCCCGGCCTTTCATTCCGAAACGAAACGTGAATACATCTAAATCTTGTCTGCGGCCTATGCCGTCTCGTTACACGTTCCGTTTCGCGGGGTGACTCATTCACCAAACGAAACGAGCTGCAAAACGAAACGTGCTGTTTCTTAAATCTCGCTAATATCGTCCGATTTCCTTGTTGAGTTGCGTTGGCAAAGTTTTGGAACGATGTATTCATAGCCACCTATATCTCTTTTTACAATCCAACAACATACTCACACCTACACAGTCAGGTTTTATACCCGGCGACTCGACGATTTGTCAACTTGTCTCTATATATAATGATGTATGTTTAAATTACGACAGCGGTTTAACAACACAGGCGGTATTTTTTGATGTGTCGAAAGCTTTCGACAAAGTCTGGCACAAAGGATTATTAGTAAAATTGGAATCGATTGGTGTTCGAGGTCGACTTTTGTCATGGTTTTGTAGTTACTTAGCAAACCGTGTTCAATTAGTTGTCGTTAAAGGAGCTAAGTCAGAGCTGAAAGGTATACAAGCAGGCGTTCCTCAAGGTTCTGTGTTAGGCCCTTTGTTGTTTTTGATTTATATAAATGATATTGTAAATGATATTGAGTCTGTTATTAAATTGTTTGCTGATGATACTAGCATGTCACTTGCATTGAATGATCCGGTAAGACGTGCCGAAATTTTAAATACAGACCTCGATAAAATTAGTTGTTGGGCAGCACGTTGGAAAGTCACATTTAATGAAACCAAAACCAAATTGCTGAATATAAAACGTGACTTAAGCCAAATTGACCCGTTATTTTTCAATGGAATTGTTTTGGAAGACACAAAGGAACACAAGCACCTCGGTATTATTTTGCAAAATGACTGTAAATGGGACGCTCAAGTCAGAAATATTGTGAAACAGACCACTTTGTTGATTAATTGTTTAAGGCATTATAAGTATAAGTTATGCAGAAAAAGTTTGGAAATAATGTACAAATCCTTTATTTTGCCACATTTTGACTATGTTGATGTATTATGGGATAAGTGTACCGAAGCCCTGTCGAACACCCTGGAAAAACTACACCTTGAAGCTTTACGTATTATAATTGGCGGTGTGTGGAGAACTAGTCATGGTAAGATTTACAAAGAAAGCGGATTTTGTAGTCTAAAGAAACGCCGAAGACAACATAAATTGATTTTATATCATAAAATGGTTCATGGTAAATGTCCCCTATATTTAGTTGACCTTTTGCCACCACTAGTTTCATCCTTAAATCCTTATCACAGAAGACGACCACTTGAAAGATTTGTACCAGCTCACAGGACAGAAATCTTCCGAACATCCTTCGTTCCTTCGACTACAATTTTATGGAATGATCTGCCTGATGTGGTTAAAACCACAAACTCAATTAGCGAGTTTAAGCATTATTTACAAAGTCCTCATCATTATGTGCCAGTTTATTATTATTTTAGAAAAAGACATGTAGAAATACAACACAGCAGAATGCGTTTAAACATGAGTAACCTTAATTCCGATTTATGCAAACGCCATTTAAAAGATAACCCACAGTGTGCGTGCGGTAACCGGAACGAAACAGCTGAACATTACTTGTTATACTGCACGTTGTTTGAAAATGCTCGTATGTCCACAATTAACTCACTGCCTGCCAATTTTAGACACGTGGAAACATTATTAAGAGGCAGCGAGCAACATTCATTTCGCATAAATACATTGATTTTCGAGTCGGTCCAATCCTTTATTGCTGAATCTGGTCGACTAACTTGAAGGATTAGCCCACGTACTGGTATTGTGTATGTTTGTGTGCAGGAGAACGTAAACCCGCCTCTCAGTGTTGTTGCATCAATTACATATTTAACATAAGTAATAATTATCATTGAGTTTTTGTTTTTGTTTTTCTGTTCTCTTTTGTGTGTGTGTGTGTGTGGTTGTTTTCTTCCATACATTCGTAACGAACTATGCTGCCCTCTCCATGAAAATGTACATTTATCTGAACTTACTTATTGCATGTCTCAGCATCGATGTTCTCGTCCCACGCGCTTCATTCATAGTCTCACCTTATTTTTTTCTTTATTTTTTAATTTTATTTTTGTATTTGATTAATTTTTTTTTTCTCTGTAAATCCTCCTGTTTTGATTAAGTTCCCCATACCCCCCTCCTACATTTTGTTCTTCTGGTTAAC
>NC_090253.1:22163415-22204985 GCF_037325665.1 Littorina saxatilis | reverse complement strand
AAAAGGAAAAACATCGTTCAGCAACCTTTACACTTTGATATGAAGAAGGGCCTCATATACTGTCGAACTGCGAAAAAAAAAAAAATTTCTCTCACTCGGACACTGTTTGACTGACATGTGAAGTGCGCGCCAGGAACGACAATCTTCTTAGTTTACCTGATTAATGCCCTTAATTTTTGGTTCTGGTACTTTCAGTTCCGGCTGTTGTCATCAATCTACCAAAATAAAAGATCAAACGGAGTTTTCGATTTTTATTTCATGGTTCAGAAAAATATTGCTTATTTTCTGAAGTCAACCGTTTTAGCGAATCTTTCTTTGATTCTTAAAAGTCATTTCAGATTTTTGAAAAATAGTTAACGGTTAGTAATTACCAATATATCGTAAACAAACATATCGATAGGTTTTGGTAAGAAGACACAAGTGCGATGAATGTGGTACCAGTATTTTTGTGGTAAGTAAGGATGCATTTCTTTGCTGTAAGCACATTTACAATGCACATTTAATCTGTTTAGCAACATAAACGAAAGCATGGTACAGTGCCGCTTGTTTGTGGTCTATCTTTTCGCGGCAGATGCGTAACAATTAGGGTCTCAGTTGGAAAAAGCTGCTCGGAACCAGAGCAGATTTGGCTTGGGTTCTTTGAGTGTAAATGATCGACGAGTGGCTTGACATTTTTAACGAATCATTACTGTAGCCTACTTGAAACCATCATCTGTTTCTGAATTTGTCATCAGTTATGATTGAGCAGTCTCATAGGAATCGTCCATAAAATGTTAAACCGAAAAAGGGCAGACGATTCTGAATCACACAGGCTGCTGTACAAAATCAGATCTAAAATGATATTTTGAACTGCGACGTCTGCGTAAATGCCCTGTAACAAAATACCTTGTCCTGGTCATGTGTATACACATCAGCTTCTATTGGGAAGATCAGTATTTTATATTAATCACAAATACAAGATAGGAAATAGTTCTGAAGATCGCCTAGCTTTGATTTCAGTTTCAGCGGCAAACTAGCAGATCTGTCCAAACCGGCATCGTTTCATGGTTGAAACTTGAATAATCCCAAATAGATCTGAGTGGGGGTAAGTTTTATAGTATTTCAATTTTTTACGGCAGTTTTAGTTGATGTCTCTGGTGAAGACTACAGTTATATGAATTTTTTGTTGTAATATTAAAATGATTGTTCTTTATTTACACAATTGAATAATTTGTATTTATTTGTTTGCAGATGACGGCATACTGAGTGCTCCAAGAACATACGCCTGCTGGCATTTTGTCTTTTCTGAAGACGTCGAGGCAAGCAGAAGTCACGGTCCTGGCCACACACACACAATGACATGAACAAGAAATGATATTTTTTCATGGGCATATCCAGTATTAAAACTTTATTACCATGCAAACGCAACGATTAGAATTCAGAGACGGTCATCGGTCACACACACACACACACACACACACACACACACACTGGGCGGATCCGGAGGGGGGTTCCGGACCACTTAGGAGCCGGCCTTTGTATTCTAAGTGACGATTTTGGAAAGAAGTTGGCTAATTAGTTTGCTCAGGTTGCGCCAGATCGATCAATTGTCCTTGTTGCGATTCAAATTTTTCTTCTTAATATATTTACTTTTTTGGAAGGTGTATTAGTGGATGTTTCTTGGCTCAGATTGATCCATTTTCCTTGTTTTTATCAACATTTGTCGGACCCCAAGGAGGTTGAACGCTTCGTGTCTTCAACTAAACGCTTCGCGTCGTCAAATTGTCCATAAAAGAAATTTGGAAACTCCCCCTTAAAAATGATGTGATCCGCCCCTGCACACACACAAACACACACAAATAGAGAAGTAATAGATGGATACAGTTTTTCTTTATTTAAATTACAATCAGATGTGGTCGTAGAACAGGCACTGTAAACAAAACCTAGCATGATATACCACTTGTGTGATGTTTCGGTCAATATCTTTATTTTCCTTTCAGAAATACATTGGCGTTTTGAATGTCAAGGGAAGTGATACAAATGCTGCAGCGGGCTATCAAGAACGCGAAGGCAAACAAGGTAAATACCTACTTCTGACATTAGTTTACTTATTAACTCTTTCTATACTGGCCATTATCTCCCCAGTCTCTCCCCAGAAACTGGCCATTTGCATGGGTTTGCAAAAAAATTCTCAAAAATAAACAAAACAAGATGCAGCCTTCAAACTCATAGGTTTTATTGTGAATATATTGCTAAAACATATGCCAAAGTTTGGTTTCATTGTTGTGAAAAAAAATAAGAATATGATGTCCAGAATTTATGGGTATATTTTACGCAATACGAAAAAGGGGGTATGTATTTTGACTTAGATTTAGAAGCATTTTTTCTTATGAAGGCTCTGTTTGCAACAAAACTGTTTCTGTTTACTTGTATGAAGATTGTGCTAACACAAAAACATAACAAATACCAACTGATTTTCCATTTGGTGGTCATGTAAGCATTGTGAACATGTCCGAAAAATCTGATCACACACCATGTGGTCGACATGCAGACCTGAACGGCCAGTGTATGGTGGCAGAGTTGGAAAATAGGAAAAGTCTTGATGCCAATCCTTCATCAAAAACCGAAGAAAATCGTCATTGTGATAAGTTTGCTTTATTCTAAATCAAACGACTAGGATAGATGACAGACACAACGACAAACACATTCAATTCTATGTAAAACATACACAATGCGCACGTTAACAAGCTGGCCATAACAATGTGCCCATCGTGCATTAAGTGTGGCTTTGGTCGGATCAGTAGCCGTGCTTTGTCTGCGATGCTAAACATGAAATTTTGTTAAAGCGACGATTTAGCAATGTTGTTGTTGCTGCTGCTGCTGTCTGTTCTTGTCACGACATCTCGCCATATAACAGTTTTTTCCCTCCTGATTCTGAGAAGAAGCTGTTTAATTGTGATATCAGGCCTAGGAACCCCTGATTTTCACTTGGAGCATTCTCAAAGAAACTTAGCGTATGTTAAGAAAAATGAGTGTACTCCACACTTTGTCTTTTGTTGTTCGTTGTCGTTGCATGTCTACCGTTCCACAGCCACCTACTATAAATGCAAGTGTTAAATGACGTATTTCCACAAAAGACTGCTTGCAGAGAATCATGTGATGCCAATGACAGGTAAGGACATGTGGTAATACATACTACGTTTTGGAACCAGGGAAAATGCAGCACAAATTATTTATCAACCAAATTGATTGACTTGTGCACCATGACAAAAGTTTTCTTTGATCCATAAAAGGCCTTTTGCCAGAAAAATTGCTCTGAACATCAAGTACCCTGCAAGTTGTCACACATTTACATTATTGAAATAAAAAGAAAACACACCAGTAACCAGGTTAGGTACGTTAATATCTATAATCAATATCTCGGCACGTTACTGCCTTCTTCGGGATGGTAAGCTGAACATTATTGAACAAAATAATCGGTTTAGATTGTATACTTTGATTCCTGAACGAAGAAGCAGAGGTACTGCATACAACTGGGACTGTAATATCAGCTTTTGCCTGAAACACACACACATACACTTATAAAATTAATGCAATGTCATTGTATGAAGCCAGAACAATCACTAACTTACATAGTTGGTCACACAATTACCCATCACTGAACAATAAATCGAAGTCGGGTGGATTCAATGACTAAAGCAGTAAAGGCTTTGAAAAACCCCTCATCACAAAACATCCCCCCCCCCAAAAAAAAATTAAATAAATAAAATAAATGAAATAAAACAGGTTGTGTATATAGCGCAGTAAACACCATGCAGGTACAAGCGAAGATTTGACAGAGATTATCCTTGTTTTATATAGCACACATTTTCTAGTTTTAATCTCTCTCTCTCTCTCTCTCTCTCTCTCTCTCTCTCTCTCTCTCTCTCTCTCTCTCTCTCTCTCTCTCTCTCTCTCTCTCTCTCTCTCTCTCTCTCTCTCTCTCTCTCTCTCTCTCTCTGGAAAGTAATTTATTGACCTGTGGGTTATTTGCGTTTGTATACACATTGGTGATTCGTAAACTATGTTGAAAGAGATTGTCAAACAATATTATATGGGTGTCTTAAAAAAATGTATATCAACAAAATCTGTCATTATTATCAGGCACACGGTTTTAACAAAGCTATGTCACGGAATGCAACATAAATGGCTTAAAAAGTCGTGTTTTTGTGTGTGCAGGATATTCGCTAGGACAGGACCTCAAGCTGAACCAGCACAACAGCGATGCATTCTTCCATGGCTTCCACAAAAGTCTTTCACCTATAGCGGGCATTGCATACAGATAGTCCAAAGAGGGTTAGGGTTACCCTAACCCTCCTTTTTAAAAATTCTTTAGACCAATTATCCCTCTGTTCCCATGTTAAACATGGAATAATTCTGGACAAATGCGAGGACGTTAGCTTTTTTTTATTTTATTTTTTTATCATTTTACTTATCATTAAAACTTGTTTAGATTTCGATTCGTAAACCATTTACAGTAATCCTTTGGTTTTTTTTAACTTTGTTCATCTTACCACAGTCACTTCGTTGTTTAGATTTATCATTAAATTTGTTACCATTATGCAGGAAAAATGTAGAATAAAACCAGGAGAGCTTTCGGTAGAAGATATTTCCTGTGTCAAAAGTTAATGCTTATTCTGATTGATGGGTGCTCCAAACTAACTTATTTTGACTGCCTTATTCGAATTCATTTCCAAGACAGGGCTGAGAAGTGGAGAAGCTTAGGAGAGTATCGTAAAAATTGTCTGGGTGTTTATGCAAAACTTTCGAATATGTCAGAGTTTACTTTAGAGATTTTAAATACTGTTAACTGACAGAAATGCTATAACTTCTACGCCAATTGACTGGATAACTTCATATTCAGCATACTTAAACTTGATTTTATGCATGTGCAGTTCACAAAGTGGCAAATTTGTAGGTTAAATTATCTAACTTTTGCATCACCAATGACACCAACGCTTTCGTGTCTGAGGATTGCCCTGAACCTAGCTGTAACTGCATGCTTTCTTCAGGTCATCGATAGCCTGGGGTTGAAGGGGATGTGTTTACATACTCAGACATTCAAAATAATCAAAAGGGTAAAAGCCTGAAGGGTTTAAATTTGGTAAAAATGGCTACCGCTCAATGTCAAAACTCGTTCTGTTTAGTCGACCCCCGAATTTGGAGAAAAAAATTAAAATTGCACAAAAGTCAGACCATTCAATCAACAAAATTGCCACTTACTGGAAAGGCAGAACATAAACTGAAGTTAATGAATACCATATATAAAATAATTGGTTTAACAGATGCAGAAGTAATTTGCATGGTTGTGGGTGTCCTTTTTAGGGGGGTCAACCCTGTAGAAGAGACGATTTTCTTTAATTATCAATCCGTAATATATTGTTTGTTATGCATACAAGATTAACATTGACAAATACTTCAAGACTCCTCATTGATCTTAAGAAATGTTGTGGGTTTTTTTGTTACTGACTGATTCACTTTCTATTCACTTTACTCTACATAAGTCACGACAAGAAAAGCAAGGGAGGTAATTTCTTCGGAAGAGGTAATTCTCTCCCCTCAGAACGATTGTTGTAGTTTGTTTGATTTTGTTCCCTTCTAATAAGTATTATTTAAAATAGATCTTTACATCTTGATGTGAAAGGCGCAGTACCCCCCTCCCCCCAGGATGTTAAATTCTAGGTTGTGTCCATGTAAAATCCTGATCCTAGTCAAGATCCGAGTTGGCTTTTCATGCAACTGTGCCTCTTTATGCCACTCAATTAGACATACTTTGCAATCCATAATTGCACGAAACTAAGTACAGGAAATACGTTGTTGTCGTGTTTTTAATATTACATAATGAAATAAAAAATGTCACAACTGGTTTCGTGTTGGGCTTTCTCTCTCTGTCTGAATCTCATAATTACTTCCTTCTGAGGCCTGAAATGTGTTGCAGGCATTGTTCAGCTTACATTTATTGTTACAATTTTTGTGGATATGTTATTAAGTGTGTCTGTGTTTCTATCATTCGTTATCAGTGTGGTTAAAAAAAAAAAGCACACGTCAAAGTAATTTACCCTTCATCATTATCAAAACATGCAGATACAGGTAATACATATTTGTGATACTTTAAACAAATACAATGTTTGTTTGTTGCGTCTTTTCTTTTTTTCAGAGCAAACACACATCGTATTTGTTCAAACGTGTATATTCTGCACTTTCTAATACCCTGCATGGATCTCCAAATCAAGAATAATGAAAAGTCGTCTAATAGCCCTGCAGCACTCACACGAACATGATAGAAGCTTGCATGCATGCACCCAGGCTCGCTGTCTTCGGCTAAAAGAGCTTACCGTTGGATCTTCGCTCAGACAAATGTAGCTGTCTTGTCCACTTGCTCCTGTCGCATAGATCTGCAATGTGCAACATCATCTTTGATTAATAAGTCTGAGGCACAGACAAACAGTTACACACACGCGCGCACATTTGCGAGAGAATGCAGGTCAGTCTATTCAATCAAACAGTATAAAAACATACCACAGACGTGGTGGTGGAAACTGGACATTCGCCGTATAACAAACTCGAGAGATTCATTTGTGTGTGTATGTTTAATCAAAAGTTCATCTTGGGCACATTCAGTCTGTATTGTAACAGGACCCATCCCGTAAAAACTTCGAACAGATCTATTAAATTCTGAAATCCTTGACAAGGTTTTTTTCCAATCATCTGTATCTGATCGAAGTAAAAAAAAAAAAAAAATCAGCCAGTACACGCATCTACCCCCTCACACGACAATACATATGTGGCGAAAAAAGGAATCGAGAGGGGGGGAACAAGGAATAAATTAGATCCAGAAATAATTCCACTTCATCATTCCAAAATTCAAGTGTGAAGTGATCGGATAAGCTTACTGTGGTAAAGATACGTGCTTAGTATCACAACTGAAAATACAAGCCCTAGGGTTTTAAATCAAGGAAACAATTAAAGTTAAGGAAAGATCAACAGAAATGTCGAGAACATGTAAAACTTGATATTGTACTTACAATCCGTTTCAGCATGCTCTTCGAATAATAATCTCCCAGTCATAGGCTGGGAAGCGTTTGGATGTGTGCGAAGTAATTGCTATAAAATTCATTTTAGGTGCAGTTGATTCATTTCAGTGTGCCTGCACACATCTAATCGAGTTGGCCGGGAAAAAACCATGCGAAGAGTCCGAAATATCGTACATTTTATTTTAGTTTTCGGAGCGACAGTTTTTCACAAGCTACCCAAGGAAACTATTCAATAACATCACACGACAGCTTAATCAGCATGGCGTCTCTCTCTGGCGCCATGATGGAAGCGCCTGGTCAAAGCACATCAGAGGTAAGAATTGACTCGCATTCTGTTGAGAAATAACTGTTTCAGCAGCCGTTTATGTAGATGCACACATGTAGTTGTATTATTCACACAGTGTTGATGTATATCGCCGTGTAAAACTAATCCGGCAGGTCACGGTGTGTGTTTAGATCTACACGTGTGTTTGGCACCGACTGATTTCATCTCCATTTCTCACTCCCTGTTGGATAGGATGATATAGTATGAGCTTCTCGTGAGAGTCAGTAAACAGTTTATTGGTCTCATCTATGTATAGATATATTTGTTTGTTTCCCAGGGGCGCATTTCACTGCTCGCATTATAATGATAATTAGGCGATTGCAGATTCAGTCTTTGTCTATGTGCCTTGTGAAATTATGTCCATTGAAAACAACGTAAATCGTGCATGTGACTGTTAGGTAATACGTTTTTTGCATGTTCAGCTTCACCTATTTACGTTGCGTTTATTTATTAATCTGTGCATTTGTTAGTGGATATGTACATGTATTTCTTTCAAGGTTACCTGACATTATATCAGTGCATTCAATGACACTGAAATTAAGGATACAACACGAAGACAATTCTTACAGTATTGTTTCTGTTTCTTTTGCAGGAGTTTCCGAAGCTTCCAGATCCCATTTGTGTAGTTTGTCTCCATGAAATTAGTGTAACTTCGACCGAAAAAGTGACACTGGGAGAGAAAGGCTGTACCTCCATAAACTCTGTGAGTAAGGAGCTCGGGGATGCAGTTCACGCAGAGGCAGGAGATTCTGTACATAAACGGTGTCGAACGTCCTATACGCATAAAAAAAGAGTGCAGGCAAAGCTAAAGGAAGTTCAGGACTTACCTTCAACCCGAAAACGGCGATGCATAAGGCCAAATGACATGAACGTACAACCACTATGTTTGTTCTGTGAAAAAGGGGAGATACGGCTGAACAAGGGAAGGAGAGGTCTTGTGCCTGTCAGGACTATGCAGTTCCAGCAGACAGTGCTTGAAACGTGTGAGAGCAGGGATGATGCATGGGCGCAAAAAGTCAAAGCTAAAATAGAATATGTGCAAGACTGTTTTGCTAGTGACACAGTCTATCATAGTGTGTGCTACACCAACTTTAGTACTGGCAAAAATATTCCCCAAATGTGTCATGACGATGTGCAACACAAGATAACTCTTTGTGCTGGGAGGCCTGAAGACAAAATCCGTCTTGAAGCATTTTCTCATATTCCTCAGTACTTGGAATCTGTTGACACAGCTCAAGTCACAGTGAGAGACCTAGTAGGAAGAGATGAACAAATTATTGAGAGACTCTGAATGTCAAGCTTACTCTCATAGGTACATGCAAATAAAACTAATGGAGCATTATGGTGATGAAATTGTGTTTGCGCAATCCAGCAAGAAGGCTGATGTCATCTCCCTTAAAAGGACGGCACATACAATTCTACGTGACTTTTATAAGGAAGCAAGAAACTCTGATTCAGAAACAGAAGCAATACGACTGATTAAGGCTGCTGCAAGTCTCATCAGAAGTGATATTGCATCGTTGGCAGGTACAAAAGACGTCTATCCTGACACAGAATCAATCAGGGATCACCAGAACTATGTGCCACACTCATTGACATCATTTCTGCAGCATGTGACAAAGAAAGAATGCAACCTGAAAATGTCAGCAATAGGACAAGCTATCATTCAGCTCAGTAGGCCAAACACTCTTATTGCACCATTGCAGTTTGCTCTTGGCGTGCAAATGCACCGATCATTCGGTTCTCGGTTTCTGATCGACACCCTCAGCCACCTTGGCTTTAGCTGTTCTTACACAGAGGTACGGAAATTTGAACTGAATGCTGCGCAATCATATGGCATTGATCTCCCACCTACTACCGAAAGCAACAGTGTTCAGTTCATTGCAGACAATGTTGACCACAACTCGGTGACGCTGGATGGAAGACACACCTTCCATGGTATGGGTATTATGGCCACTATCACCCCTGGTGTCAACACAGCCCGACAAATACCACGACGAGAAGTCAGCATGAAAGACATCAAAGCCATTGGACAGATCAACATCAACTTCTACAGGTAACGGTACATTATGCACATATCTTTGTAAAATGGCTTCAGTTATGTATATTCTTCCACATCCATTTAACAAGAGTAGGGCGTGTGTCTACACTACTGATGGAACTTTGACATAATGCAGATCATTTTGACTAGATGGCATGATTATCTTACGTCGAGTGTGTGTGTGTGTGTGTGTGGGAGGGTGTTGTTGTTGTTGTTGTGTTGTGTTGTGTTGTGGTGTGTGTGTGTGTGTGTGTGTGTGTGTATGTGTGGGTGTGTATGTGTGTGTGTGTGTGTGTGTGTGTGTGTGTGTGTGTGTGTGTGTGTGTGTCAGAGAAAGAGAGAGACAGACATAGTGAGAAAAATGTGGGTAAGTAAGAGACATTTGAATTTAGTTTCCATGCTTCTTTTTCAGGTCTGATTGGGCAGGACTGAAAGCATTGGTCTTCCACGAAACTCCCACCATCCAATCGGACGACGACACTGTCAACCTTGACCTGTTATGGACAATTTCATGGCCGCTGAAGTCGCCGTGCCCACTGTGGAATGGAATGATGCAAATGATGCACGACGGAGAACATCCTGGGAAGTCAAGTTTCATCTTCTTACCAATGATTGATCTTAGTTCCACTGACATGTCATGCATCTATTCCACGCTGAAGTTTGTTTGTGGTCAAGCTTTCAAGAACAAGGTTGCTCCCATCTTGACCTTTGACCAGCCGCTCTACATAAAAGCACTTTCAATCACCAGAAGTGAGAATGCCGACAGTGAGTTGCAAAATCTCATCTTGCGTCTCGGAACTTTCCATCTTCAGATGAGCTTCCTGGGCACAATAGGCTATTTGATGGCGGGATCTGGTCTCCAGGAACTGCTCGAGGTGCCATTTGCTCCAAATGCAGTTGTACATATGCTGACTGGGAAAGCCTACGCACGAGCGATCCGGGCACATTTGCTCACTGATTCTGCGCTTCATGCCCTTCTGATGGCAGACGCTTTCCAGGTCCCTCAAATTTTGTTTTGCCCAGAGGAAGAAGAATCCAACAGAGACGAAGAAGAGGAGTCTGAAGGCGCATCTCTTGCTGCAGTTTTGGAGCTGTCACCAGAACGCAGCGAACTTGATGGGCATCTAGTGGAGGACCTGGGTCATGACGATTTGAACACAGCTAAGAAACTCCTGCAAGATCTCTTTGCGGGCAGCGTATCGACTGATGAAGCTATCAGACATGAAGTCGTCCCTCTCATTAACAGCAAGCTAGTCCAACAAAAGGAAATGCTATCCAGCAACAGAACGGCGGCGTTATGGATTCAGTACATGCAAATGATTGAAATTCTTCGAAAGTCAATAAAAGCGGAAAGAACTGGCAATTTCAAACTTCACTTGGAATCTGTTCAGGACATGTTGCCGTTTCTTGCAGCATCTGGACACAACAATTACACAAAGTCTGGCTGGCTGTATCTTCAACAGATGCTTGATCTTCAGGATACCCACCCAGAAGTGCACGCGTTCTTCAGCAGAGGCCATCATGTCGTGAGAAGAACTAATCGTTTCTGGGCAGGGATTTCTACTGATCTTGCAATTGAGCAAGTACTCATGCGGTCTGTGAAAAGCAATGGTGGTCTCACTCGGGGTACTGGAATGGGGGAGGCAGAACGACTTGTTTGGCTACTGTGTATGCCTGCCTGTGCAGAAATCCACGACGCAATGCAGTCTGTCACAGACGTTGCATTCCGTTCTAGCGAGCAACAAACGCAGCACAAAGAGTTGAGCGTGGCAAGGCAGAAGCGAGATCACACAGACATTCAGCTGATCTTGAGATATCTGCTTGATAGGAACCCTTTCACTGTGGATACAGCCCTCCGATCCATTTCAAGCGGAAAAGAAGCTGAAGCTACTGTGAATGCAGAACAAGCAAAAGGCGTAGGAAACAAGATTCTGAGCAGCATGATCGGAAATAATGTTGTGGATTTCACCTTTAAAAAGAAGGATCAAGCTGTAACCATGGCTCTGAAAGCCAAGTCGTCCAATCTGCATGATGATCTAGTACATGTTGACTCCATGCTGTTGTTCCAGAGACTAGTGACAACTGTGAAGAACACCAACGGATGTCTTGAGGACGCCTTTGCCTTTGAGATGTGCAGTGTCCCAGCATCGCTGTTTGATTCGGGTGGTCTGCCAAGACAAGGTACCAAGGCTGCACTGGCAACTTACATCTGGACTTCAACAAAGCAGGTAAATGGTGTTATTCCTGATGATGTAACATATGTCATCGATGGTGGCTTGCTGTTGCACCTTCTGCCCTGGTGCCGTGGTTCAACATACAACCAGCTTACTCAGAGTTACGTAGACTTTCTCATTCGTCATTTTGGCAAAGGAACTGTTGTTTTTGATGGATACAGCTGCGGACCTACCACCAAAGATGCAGCCCATTTGCGAAGAACAAGCAGAGCCAATACAGCATGTGCCATCACTTTTGAGGGTGACATGGTCCTGTGGGAACCAAAGGAGCGCTTCCTGACGAATCCAAACAACAAACAGCGGTTCATCAACCTCCTTAGTTCCCGTTTTTCACAGCACGGCTTTGACACTGTCCATGCAACTGGTGATGCTGATAGGCTCGTCGTAAAGACTTCTCTGGATTTGGCAAGGAAGGGAAACGTGATTCTGGTTGGCGAGGACACCGATCTGCTCATCCTTCTGTTGTACCATCTTACGCCAGATCACTGCCCCGTCTTCTTCACATCAGTGAGATCATCGACAGCAAAATCAGCTGCAAAAGTGTGGGACATCAGAAAAGTCCAGACTGTTCTTGGATCTCAAGTTTGTGAGAACATCCTGTTTGCGCACGCCTTTGGTGGATGCGATACAATTAGCAGTCCATTCGGGATTGGAAAACCAGTGTGTTTAAAGAAATTGACCCAGTCAACAGTGTTCGTGCAGCAGGCCCATGTCTTCAGCGCCAGTCCTTGCAGAGACACTGATGAGCTGATAGGAGCAGGAGAAAGGGCCTTTGTAGAACTCTATGGGGGAAAGGAAAGAGACACTTTGAACTTCCTCCGCTACATCAAGTACATGCAGAAAGTCTCTACATGTACCTCATCGTTTCAGCCCTGCAAACTCCCACCTACATCAGCAGCAGCTAAATTCCATTCCATGAGAACATACTTCCAGGTGCAAGAATGGATGCACTTGCATCAAGAACAGTTCCTCCTGGATCCGATGGACTGGGGATGGGAGATTGTTCAAGGCGCCATGCTTCCTATTCTCATTGACATTGCTGCTGCTCCTGGTGATTTACTCGATGTCATCCGATGCAATTGCAAGACAGAGTGTCGAACAGCAAGATGTTCATGCCGAAAACACGGCCTCGTGTGTACGTCTGGCTGTGGAGAGTGCAGAGGGGAGAGCTGTGCCAACACTGTGACCGAGGTTGCCTGTGTCGGTACATCAGACGATGAAGACGGGCTTTAGCGTAAGTACGAGGTCATGTTGAATAGAGTGTGCGTGTGCATGTTCACATGTGTAATGCACCAGCAACGGGTAAAGGAGGGAGAATATCAGCACAGTAATTGTCAACTCACATACCTGTCAAACGCGACCCGGGAGACGCGCCCTGTGAAACCACACCGAATGCGCTAGATTTGAGCTTCTGCTACGTTATTTCGCGCTAAATAAATGCAATTGAACCGATTTATCAACTGAATGTGCTTTTCTTACATATTATATGAGTGACATATGGCACATCCCTTAAAATAAGACATGTTATAGACGTGAGAAGTGAGGGACGGAGCATATTCGGAATACCGTTATTGCGCAGTTGTCATCATTCTTTAAAAGCTTCAAAAATATAGTTCGCATGGGAAAACGTTGGCCAACTCTGTTTTACCTGATCAATGGATGCATGTAGAGTACAAAAAAGGTGAAATAAATTTTATAGCAATTTGTTCACACAGGAGGTGAAATCTGATGAAATCTGCCTAGCCTAGGCTGGGAAGCGTTTGGATGTGTGCGAAGTAATTGCTATAAAATTCATTTTAGGTGCAGTTGATTCATTTCAGTGTGCCTGCACACATCTAATCGAGTTGGCCGGGAAAAAACCATGCGAAGAGTCCGAAATATCGTACATTTTATTTTAGTTTTCGGAGCGACAGTTTTTCACAAGCTACCCAAGGAAACTATTCAATAACATCACACGACAGCTTAATCAGCATGGCGTCTCTCTCTGGCGCCATGATGGAAGCGCCTGGTCAAAGCACATCAGAGGTAAGAATTGACTCGCATTCTGTTGAGAAATAACTGTTTCAGCAGCCGTTTATGTAGATGCACACATGTAGTTGTATTATTCACACAGTGTTGATGTATATCGCCGTGTAAAACTAATCCGGCAGGTCACGGTGTGTGTTTAGATCTACACGTGTGTTTGGCACCGACTGATTTCATCTCCATTTCTCACTCCCTGTTGGATAGGATGATATAGTATGAGCTTCTCGTGAGAGTCAGTAAACAGTTTATTGGTCTCATCTATGTATAGATATATTTGTTTGTTTCCCAGGGGCGCATTTCACTGCTCGCATTATAATGATAATTAGGCGATTGCAGATTCAGTCTTTGTCTATGTGCCTTGTGAAATTATGTCCATTGAAAACAACGTAAATCGTGCATGTGACTGTTAGGTAATACGTTTTTTGCATGTTCAGCTTCACCTATTTACGTTGCGTTTATTTATTAATCTGTGCATTTGTTAGTGGATATGTACATGTATTTCTTTCAAGGTTACCTGACATTATATCAGTGCATTCAATGACACTGAAATTAAGGATACAACACGAAGACAATTCTTACAGTATTGTTTCTGTTTCTTTTGCAGGAGTTTCCGAAGCTTCCAGATCCCATTTGTGTAGTTTGTCTCCATGAAATTAGTGTAACTTCGACCGAAAAAGTGACACTGGGAGAGAAAGGCTGTACCTCCATAAACTCTGTGAGTAAGGAGCTCGGGGATGCAGTTCACGCAGAGGCAGGAGATTCTGTACATAAACGGTGTCGAACGTCCTATACGCATAAAAAAAGAGTGCAGGCAAAGCTAAAGGAAGTTCAGGACTTACCTTCAACCCGAAAACGGCGATGCATAAGGCCAAATGACATGAACGTACAACCACTATGTTTGTTCTGTGAAAAAGGGGAGATACGGCTGAACAAGGGAAGGAGAGGTCTTGTGCCTGTCAGGACTATGCAGTTCCAGCAGACAGTGCTTGAAACGTGTGAGAGCAGGGATGATGCATGGGCGCAAAAAGTCAAAGCTAAAATAGAATATGTGCAAGACTGTTTTGCTAGTGACACAGTCTATCATTGTGTGTGCTACACCAACTTTAGTACTGGCAAAAATATTCCCCAAATGTGTCATGACGATGTGCAACACAAGATAACTCTTTGTGCTGGGAGGCCTGAAGACAAAATCCGTCTTGAAGCATTTTCTCATATTCCTCAGTACTTGGAATCTTTTGACACAGCTCAAGTCACAGTGAGAGACCTAGTAGAAGAGATGAACAAATTATTGAGAGACTCTGAATGTCAAGCTTACTCTCATAGGTACATGCAAATAAAACTAATGGAGCATTATGGTGATGAAATTGTGTTTGCGCAATCCAGCAAGAAGGCTGATGTCATCTCCCTTAAAAGGACGGCACATACAATTCTACGTGACTTTTATAAGGAAGCAAGAAACTCTGATTCAGAAACAGAAGCAATACGACTGATTAAGGCTGCTGCAAGTCTCATCAGAAGTGATATTGCATCGTTGGCAGGTACAAAAGACGTCTATCCTGACACAGAATCAATCAGGGATCACCAGAACTATGTGCCACACTCATTGACATAATTTCTGCAGCATGTGACAAAGAAAGAATGCAACCTGAAAATGTCAGCAATAGGACAAGCTATCATTCAGCTCAGTAGGCCAAACACTCTTATTGCACCATTGCAGTTTGCTCTTGGCGTGCAAATGCACCGATCATTCGGTTCTCGGTTTCTGATCGACACCCTCAGCCACCTTGGCTTTAGCTGTTCTTACACAGAGGTACGGAAATTTGAACTGAATGCTGCGCAATCATATGGCATTGATCTCCCACCTACTACCGAAAGCAACAGTGTTCAGTTCATTGCAGACAATGTTGACCACAACTCGGTGACGCTGGATGGAAGACACACCTTCCATGGTATGGGTATTATGGCCACTATCACCCCTGGTGTCAACACAGCCCGACAAATACCACGACGAGAAGTCAGCATGAAAGACATCAAAGCCATTGGACAGATCAACATCAACTTCTACAGGTAACGGTACATTATGCACATATCTTTGTAAAATGGCTTCAGTTATGTATATTCTTCCACATCCATTTAACAAGAGTAGGGCGTGTGTCTACACTACTGATGGAACTTTGACATAATGCAGATCATTTTGACTAGATGGCATGATTATCTTACGTCGAGTGTGTGTGTGTGTGTGTGTGGGAGGGTGTTGTTGTTGTTGTTGTGTTGTGTTGTGTTGTGGTGTGTGTGTGTGTGTGTGTGTGTGTGTATGTGTGGGTGTGTATGTGTGTGTGTGTGTGTGTGTGTGTGTGTGTGTGTGTGTGTGTGTGTGTGTGTCAGAGAAAGAGAGAGACAGACATAGTGAGAAAAATGTGGGTAAGTAAGAGACATTTGAATTTAGTTTCCATGCTTCTTTTTCAGGTCTGATTGGGCAGGACTGAAAGCATTGGTCTTCCACGAAACTCCCACCATCCAATCGGACGACGACACTGTCAACCTTGACCTGTTATGGACAATTTCATGGCCGCTGAAGTCGCCGTGCCCACTGTGGAATGGAATGATGCAAATGATGCACGACGGAGAACATCCTGGGAAGTCAAGTTTCATCTTCTTACCAATGATTGATCTTAGTTCCACTGACATGTCATGCATCTATTCCACGCTGAAGTTTGTTTGTGGTCAAGCTTTCAAGAACAAGGTTGCTCCCATCTTGACCTTTGACCAGCCGCTCTACATAAAAGCACTTTCAATCACCAGAAGTGAGAATGCCGACAGTGAGTTGCAAAATCTCATCTTGCGTCTCGGAACTTTCCATCTTCAGATGAGCTTCCTGGGCACAATAGGCTATTTGATGGCGGGATCTGGTCTCCAGGAACTGCTCGAGGTGCCATTTGCTCCAAATGCAGTTGTACATATGCTGACTGGGAAAGCCTACGCACGAGCGATCCGGGCACATTTGCTCACTGATTCTGCGCTTCATGCCCTTCTGATGGCAGACGCTTTCCAGGTCCCTCAAATTTTGTTTTGCCCAGAGGAAGAAGAATCCAACAGAGACGAAGAAGAGGAGTCTGAAGGCGCATCTCTTGCTGCAGTTTTGGAGCTGTCACCAGAACGCAGCGAACTTGATGGGCATCTAGTGGAGGACCTGGGTCATGACGATTTGAACACAGCTAAGAAACTCCTGCAAGATCTCTTTGCGGGCAGCGTATCGACTGATGAAGCTATCAGACATGAAGTCGTCCCTCTCATTAACAGCAAGCTAGTCCAACAAAAGGAAATGCTATCCAGCAACAGAACGGCGGCGTTATGGATTCAGTACATGCAAATGATTGAAATTCTTCGAAAGTCAATAAAAGCGGAAAGAACTGGCAATTTCAAACTTCACTTGGAATCTGTTCAGGACATGTTGCCGTTTCTTGCAGCATCTGGACACAACAATTACACAAAGTCTGGCTGGCTGTATCTTCAACAGATGCTTGATCTTCAGGATACCCACCCAGAAGTGCACGCGTTCTTCAGCAGAGGCCATCATGTCGTGAGAAGAACTAATCGTTTCTGGGCAGGGATTTCTACTGATCTTGCAATTGAGCAAGTACTCATGCGGTCTGTGAAAAGCAATGGTGGTCTCACTCGGGGTACTGGAATGGGGGAGGCAGAACGACTTGTTTGGCTACTGTGTATGCCTGCCTGTGCAGAAATCCACGACGCAATGCAGTCTGTCACAGACGTTGCATTCCGTTCTAGCGAGCAACAAACGCAGCACAAAGAGTTGAGCGTGGCAAGGCAGAAGCGAGATCACACAGACATTCAGCTGATCTTGAGATATCTGCTTGATAGGAACCCTTTCACTGTGGATACAGCCCTCCGATCCATTTCAAGCGGAAAAGAAGCTGAAGCTACTGTGAATGCAGAACAAGCAAAAGGCGTAGGAAACAAGATTCTGAGCAGCATGATCGGAAATAATGTTGTGGATTTCACCTTTAAAAAGAAGGATCAAGCTGTAACCATGGCTCTGAAAGCCAAGTCGTCCAATCTGCATGATGATCTAGTACATGTTGACTCCATGCTGTTGTTCCAGAGACTAGTGACAACTGTGAAGAACACCAACGGATGTCTTGAGGACGCCTTTGCCTTTGAGATGTGCAGTGTCCCAGCATCGCTGTTTGATTCGGGTGGTCTGCCAAGACAAGGTACCAAGGCTGCACTGGCAACTTACATCTGGACTTCAACAAAGCAGGTAAATGGTGTTATTCCTGATGATGTAACATATGTCATCGATGGTGGCTTGCTGTTGCACCTTCTGCCCTGGTGCCGTGGTTCAACATACAACCAGCTTACTCAGAGTTACGTAGACTTTCTCATTCGTCATTTTGGCAAAGGAACTGTTGTTTTTGATGGATACAGCTGCGGACCTACCACCAAAGATGCAGCCCATTTGCGAAGAACAAGCAGAGCCAATACAGCATGTGCCATCACTTTTGAGGGTGACATGGTCCTGTGGGAACCAAAGGAGCGCTTCCTGACGAATCCAAACAACAAACAGCGGTTCATCAACCTCCTTAGTTCCCGTTTTTCACAGCACGGCTTTGACACTGTCCATGCAACTGGTGATGCTGATAGGCTCGTCGTAAAGACTTCTCTGGATTTGGCAAGGAAGGGAAACGTGATTCTGGTTGGCGAGGACACCGATCTGCTCATCCTTCTGTTGTACCATCTTACGCCAGATCACTGCCCCGTCTTCTTCACATCAGTGAGATCATCGACAGCAAAATCAGCTGCAAAAGTGTGGGACATCAGAAAAGTCCAGACTGTTCTTGGATCTCAAGTTTGTGAGAACATCCTGTTTGCGCACGCCTTTGGTGGATGCGATACAATTAGCAGTCCATTCGGGATTGGAAAACCAGTGTGTTTAAAGAAATTGACCCAGTCAACAGTGTTCGTGCAGCAGGCCCATGTCTTCAGCGCCAGTCCTTGCAGAGACACTGATGAGCTGATAGGAGCAGGAGAAAGGGCCTTTGTAGAACTCTATGGGGGAAAGGAAAGAGACACTTTGAACTTCCTCCGCTACATCAAGTACATGCAGAAAGTCTCTACATGTACCTCATCGTTTCAGCCCTGCAAACTCCCACCTACATCAGCAGCAGCTAAATTCCATTCCATGAGAACATACTTCCAGGTGCAAGAATGGATGCACTTGCATCAAGAACAGTTCCTCCTGGATCCGATGGACTGGGGATGGGAGATTGTTCAAGGCGCCATGCTTCCTATTCTCATTGACATTGCTGCTGCTCCTGGTGATTTACTCGATGTCATCCGATGCAATTGCAAGACAGAGTGTCGAACAGCAAGATGTTCATGCCGAAAACACGGCCTCGTGTGTACGTCTGGCTGTGGAGAGTGCAGAGGGGAGAGCTGTGCCAACACTGTGACCGAGGTTGCCTGTGTCGGTACATCAGACGATGAAGACGGGCTTTAGCGTAAGTACGAGGTCATGTTGAATAGAGTGTGCGTGTGCATGTTCACATGTGTATTGCAACAGTAACGGGTAAAGAAGGGAGAATATCAGCACAGTAATTGTCAACTCACATACCTGTCAAACGCGACCCGGGAGACGCGCCCTGTGAAACCACACCAAATGCGCTAGATTTGAGCTTCGGCTACGTTATTTCGCGCTAAATAAATACAATTGAACCTATTTATCAACTGAATGTGCTTTTCTTACATATTATATGAGTGACATATGGCACATCCCTTAAAATAAGACATGTTATAGACGTGAGAAGTGAGGGACGGAGCATATTCGGAATACCGTTATTGCGCAGTTGTCATCATTCTTTAAAAGCTTCAAAAATATAGTTCGCATGGGAAAACGTTGGCCAACTCTGTTTTACCTGATCAATGGATGCATGTAGAGTACAAAAAAGGTGAAATAAATTTTATAGCAATTTGTTCACACAGGAGGTGAAATCTGATGAAATCTGCCTAGCCTAGGCTGGGAAGCGTTTGGATGTGTGCGAAGTAATTGCTATAAAATTCATTTTAGGTGCAGTTGATTCATTTCAGTGTGCCTGCACACATCTAATCGAGTTGGCCGGGAAAAAACCATGCGATGAGTCCGAAATATCGTACATTTTATTTTAGTTTTCGGAGCGACAGTTTTTCACAAGCTACCCAAGGAAACTATTCAATAACATCACACGACAGCTTAATCAGCATGGCGTCTCTCTCTGGCGCCATGATGGAAGCGCCTGGTCAAAGCACATCAGAGGTAAGAATTGACTCGCATTCTGTTGAGAAATAACTGTTTCAGCAGCCGTTTATGTAGATGCACACATGTAGTTGTATTATTCACACAGTGTTGATGTATATCGCCGTGTAAAACTAATCCGGCAGGTCACGGTGTGTGTTTAGATCTACACGTGTGTTTGGCACCGACTGATTTCATCTCCATTTCTCACTCCCTGTTGGATAGGATGATATAGTATGAGCTTCTCGTGAGAGTCAGTAAACAGTTTATTGGTCTCATCTATGTATAGATATATTTGTTTGTTTCCCAGGGGCGCATTTCACTGCTCGCATTATAATGATAATTAGGCGATTGCAGATTCAGTCTTTGTCTATGTGCCTTGTGAAATTATGTCCATTGAAAACAACGTAAATCGTGCATGTGACTGTTAGGTAATACGTTTTTTGCATGTTCAGCTTCACCTATTTACGTTGCGTTTATTTATTAATCTGTGCATTTGTTAGTGGATATGTACATGTATTTCTTTCAAGGTTACCTGACATTATATCAGTGCATTCAATGACACTGAAATTAAGGATACAACACGAAGACAATTCTTACAGTATTGTTTCTGTTTCTTTTGCAGGAGTTTCCGAAGCTTCCAGATCCCATTTGTGTAGTTTGTCTCCATGAAATTAGTGTAACTTCGACCGAAAAAGTGACACTGGGAGAGAAAGGCTGTACCTCCATAAACTCTGTGAGTAAGGAGCTCGGGGATGCAGTTCACGCAGAGGCAGGAGATTCTGTACATAAACGGTGTCGAACGTCCTATACGCATAAAAAAAGAGTGCAGGCAAAGCTAAAGGAAGTTCAGGACTTACCTTCAACCCGAAAACGGCGATGCATAAGGCCAAATGACATGAACGTACAACCACTATGTTTGTTCTGTGAAAAAGGGGAGATACGGCTGAACAAGGGAAGGAGAGGTCTTGTGCCTGTCAGGACTATGCAGTTCCAGCAGACAGTGCTTGAAACGTGTGAGAGCAGGGATGATGCATGGGCGCAAAAAGTCAAAGCTAAAATAGAATATGTGCAAGACTGTTTTGCTAGTGACACAGTCTATCATTGTGTGTGCTACACCAACTTTAGTACTGGCAAAAATATTCCCCAAATGTGTCATGACGATGTGCAACACAAGATAACTCTTTGTGCTGGGAGGCCTGAAGACAAAATCCGTCTTGAAGCATTTTCTCATATTCCTCAGTACTTGGAATCTTTTGACACAGCTCAAGTCACAGTGAGAGACCTAGTAGAAGAGATGAACAAATTATTGAGAGACTCTGAATGTCAAGCTTACTCTCATAGGTACATGCAAATAAAACTAATGGAGCATTATGGTGATGAAATTGTGTTTGCGCAATCCAGCAAGAAGGCTGATGTCATCTCCCTTAAAAGGACGGCACATACAATTCTACGTGACTTTTATAAGGAAGCAAGAAACTCTGATTCAGAAACAGAAGCAATACGACTGATTAAGGCTGCTGCAAGTCTCATCAGAAGTGATATTGCATCGTTGGCAGGTACAAAAGACGTCTATCCTGACACAGAATCAATCAGGGATCACCAGAACTATGTGCCACACTCATTGACATAATTTCTGCAGCATGTGACAAAGAAAGAATGCAACCTGAAAATGTCAGCAATAGGACAAGCTATCATTCAGCTCAGTAGGCCAAACACTCTTATTGCACCATTGCAGTTTGCTCTTGGCGTGCAAATGCACCGATCATTCGGTTCTCGGTTTCTGATCGACACCCTCAGCCACCTTGGCTTTAGCTGTTCTTACACAGAGGTACGGAAATTTGAACTGAATGCTGCGCAATCATATGGCATTGATCTCCCACCTACTACCGAAAGCAACAGTGTTCAGTTCATTGCAGACAATGTTGACCACAACTCGGTGACGCTGGATGGAAGACACACCTTCCATGGTATGGGTATTATGGCCACTATCACCCCTGGTGTCAACACAGCCCGACAAATACCACGACGAGAAGTCAGCATGAAAGACATCAAAGCCATTGGACAGATCAACATCAACTTCTACAGGTAACGGTACATTATGCACATATCTTTGTAAAATGGCTTCAGTTATGTATATTCTTCCACATCCATTTAACAAGAGTAGGGCGTGTGTCTACACTACTGATGGAACTTTGACATAATGCAGATCATTTTGACTAGATGGCATGATTATCTTACGTCGAGTGTGTGTGTGTGTGTGTGTGGGAGGGTGTTGTTGTTGTTGTTGTGTTGTGTTGTGTTGTGGTGTGTGTGTGTGTGTGGGGGGGTGTATGTGTGGGTGTGTATGTGTGGGTGTGTATGTGTTTGTGTGTGTATGTGCGTGTGTGTGTGTGTGTGTGTCAGAGAAAGAGAGAGACAGACATAGTGAGAAAAATGTGGGTAAGTAAGAGACATTTGAATTTAGTTTCCATGCTTCTTTTTCAGGTCTGATTGGGCAGGACTGAAAGCATTGGTCTTCCACGAAACTCCCACCATCCAATCGGACGACGACACTGTCAACCTTGACCTGTTATGGACAATTTCATGGCCGCTGAAGTCGCCGTGCCCACTGTGGAATGGAATGATGCAAATGATGCACGACGGAGAACATCCTGGGAAGTCAAGTTTCATCTTCTTACCAATGATTGATCTTAGTTCCACTGACATGTCATGCATCTATTCCACGCTGAAGTTTGTTTGTGGTCAAGCTTTCAAGAACAAGGTTGCTCCCATCTTGACCTTTGACCAGCCGCTCTACATAAAAGCACTTTCAATCACCAGAAGTGAGAATGCCGACAGTGAGTTGCAAAATCTCATCTTGCGTCTCGGAACTTTCCATCTTCAGATGAGCTTCCTGGGCACAATAGGCTATTTGATGGCGGGATCTGGTCTCCAGGAACTGCTCGAGGTGCCATTTGCTCCAAATGCAGTTGTACATATGCTGACTGGGAAAGCCTACGCACGAGCGATCCGGGCACATTTGCTCACTGATTCTGCGCTTCATGCCCTTCTGATGGCAGACGCTTTCCAGGTCCCTCAAATTTTGTTTGGCCCAGAGGAAGAAGAATCCAACAGAGACGAAGAAGAGGAGTCTGAAGGCGCATCTCTTGCTGCAGTTTTGGAGCTGTCACCAGAACGCAGCGAACTTGATGGGCATCTAGTGGAGGACCTGGGTCATGACGATTTGAACACAGCTAAGA
Source organism: Littorina saxatilis (assembly GCF_037325665.1). Lineage (NCBI taxonomy): Eukaryota > Metazoa > Mollusca > Gastropoda > Littorinimorpha > Littorinidae > Littorina > Littorina saxatilis. The sequence goes on along the minus strand of NC_090253.1, from coordinate 22,181,774 downwards.
AACTCCTGCAAGATCTCTTTGCGGGCAGCGTATCGACTGATGAAGCTATCAGACATGAAGTCGTCCCTCTCATTAACAGCAAGCTAGTCCAACAAAAGGAAATGCTATCCAGCAACAGAACGGCGGCGTTATGGATTCAGTACATGCAAATGATTGAAATTCTTCGAAAGTCAATAAAAGCGGAAAGAACTGGCAATTTCAAACTTCACTTGGAATCTGTTCAGGACATGTTGCCGTTTCTTGCAGCATCTGGACACAACAATTACACAAAGTCTGGCTGGCTGTATCTTCAACAGATGCTTGATCTTCAGGATACCCACCCAGAAGTGCACGCGTTCTTCAGCAGAGGCCATCATGTCGTGAGAAGAACTAATCGTTTCTGGGCAGGGATTTCTACTGATCTTGCAATTGAGCAAGTACTCATGCGGTCTGTGAAAAGCAATGGTGGTCTCACTCGGGGTACTGGAATGGGGGAGGCAGAACGACTTGTTTGGCTACTGTGTATGCCTGCCTGTGCAGAAATCCACGACGCAATGCAGTCTGTCACAGACGTTGCATTCCGTTCTAGCGAGCAACAAACGCAGCACAAAGAGTTGAGCGTGGCAAGGCAGAAGCGAGATCACACAGACATTCAGCTGATCTTGAGATATCTGCTTGATAGGAACCCTTTCACTGTGGATACAGCCCTCCGATCCATTTCAAGCGGAAAAGAAGCTGAAGCTACTGTGAATGCAGAACAAGCAAAAGGCGTAGGAAACAAGATTCTGAGCAGCATGATCGGAAATAATGTTGTGGATTTCACCTTTAAAAAGAAGGATCAAGCTGTAACCATGGCTCTGAAAGCCAAGTCGTCCAATCTGCATGATGATCTAGTACATGTTGACTCCATGCTGTTGTTCCAGAGACTAGTGACAACTGTGAAGAACACCAACGGATGTCTTGAGGACGCCTTTGCCTTTGAGATGTGCAGTGTCCCAGCATCGCTGTTTGATTCGGGTGGTCTGCCAAGACAAGGTACCAAGGCTGCACTGGCAACTTACATCTGGACTTCAACAAAGCAGGTAAATGGTGTTATTCCTGATGATGTAACATATGTCATCGATGGTGGCTTGCTGTTGCACCTTCTGCCCTGGTGCCGTGGTTCAACATACAACCAGCTTACTCAGAGTTACGTAGACTTTCTCATTCGTCATTTTGGCAAAGGAACTGTTGTTTTTGATGGATACAGCTGCGGACCTACCACCAAAGATGCAGCCCATTTGCGAAGAACAAGCAGAGCCAATACAGCATGTGCCATCACTTTTGAGGGTGACATGGTCCTGTGGGAACCAAAGGAGCGCTTCCTGACGAATCCAAACAACAAACAGCGGTTCATCAACCTCCTTAGTTCCCGTTTTTCACAGCACGGCTTTGACACTGTCCATGCAACTGGTGATGCTGATAGGCTCGTCGTAAAGACTTCTCTGGATTTGGCAAGGAAGGGAAACGTGATTCTGGTTGGCGAGGACACCGATCTGCTCATCCTTCTGTTGTACCATCTTACGCCAGATCACTGCCCCGTCTTCTTCACATCAGTGAGATCATCGACAGCAAAATCAGCTGCAAAAGTGTGGGACATCAGAAAAGTCCAGACTGTTCTTGGATCTCAAGTTTGTGAGAACATCCTGTTTGCGCACGCCTTTGGTGGATGCGATACAATTAGCAGTCCATTCGGGATTGGAAAACCAGTGTGTTTAAAGAAATTGACCCAGTCAACAGTGTTCGTGCAGCAGGCCCATGTCTTCAGCGCCAGTCCTTGCAGAGACACTGATGAGCTGATAGGAGCAGGAGAAAGGGCCTTTGTAGAACTCTATGGGGGAAAGGAAAGAGACACTTTGAACTTCCTCCGCTACATCAAGTACATGCAGAAAGTCTCTACATGTACCTCATCGTTTCAGCCCTGCAAACTCCCACCTACATCAGCAGCAGCTAAATTCCATTCCATGAGAACATACTTCCAGGTGCAAGAATGGATGCACTTGCATCAAGAACAGTTCCTCCTGGATCCGATGGACTGGGGATGGGAGATTGTTCAAGGCGCCATGCTTCCTATTCTCATTGACATTGCTGCTGCTCCTGGTGATTTACTCGATGTCATCCGATGCAATTGCAAGACAGAGTGTCGAACAGCAAGATGTTCATGCCGAAAACACGGCCTCGTGTGTACGTCTGGCTGTGGAGAGTGCAGAGGGGAGAGCTGTGCCAACACTGTGACCGAGGTTGCCTGTGTCGGTACATCAGACGATGAAGACGGGCTTTAGCGTAAGTACGAGGTCATGTTGAATAGAGTGTGCGTGTGCATGTTCACATGTGTATTGCAACAGTAACGGGTAAAGAAGGGAGAATATCAGCACAGTAATTGTCAACTCACATACCTGTCAAACGCGACCCGGGAGACGCGCCCTGTGAAACCACACCAAATGCGCTAGATTTGAGCTTCGGCTACGTTATTTCGCGCTAAATAAATACAATTGAACCTATTTATCAACTGAATGTGCTTTTCTTACATATTATATGAGTGACATATGGCACATCCCTTAAAATAAGACATGTTATAGACGTGAGAAGTGAGGGACGGAGCATATTCGGAATACCGTTATTGCGCAGTTGTCATCATTCTTTAAAAGCTTCAAAAATATAGTTCGCATGGGAAAACGTTGGCCAACTCTGTTTTACCTGATCAATGGATGCATGTAGAGTACAAAAAAGGTGAAATAAATTTTATAGCAATTTGTTCACACAGGAGGTGAAATCTGATAAAATCTGCCTAGCCTATCAGCCTCGTGCTTACGATTTCGACAGGATGTTGCCTCTCACGCTGAGCCAGTACATTTGGAGTGATTCAAAGGCCAGAGATGCAGTACAAGCACATTAGTTAGATCCAATTCATTTACATTGCTACCTTGCCCAATTTATGGCTATTTCTGTTGGTAACATCACACATGTGGCAAGCAGTGCTTGTTGCCGACTCTGCTGGGACAGGCAGCAGACGATTTTATTTAGTAACCAAATTTTGATTGGTTAAAACATAAAACCGGAACTCAAAGTACCACTTGTTCTTTGGAAGTATCAAATCAAGAACAGATAATCAGGTAAATCTGAAATGGGTTCAACACTTTTAAAAAATCGTAGTAAATCAGAAAACACAGTAAACGTTGGAAAAATCGTCCAGTATCGCTTCTACAGGTCTATACTTGGACAAAACATAAAGCAATTCAGTAAAGCTGACACTTCAAAATGTCTGTTTAGTTACACTTTAAAGGCACAGTAAGCCTCCCGTAAACCATCACAGATACTGTCAGGCTTTTACACACAGTACAAACACCCTTCCATTTGAACGCTCACCAAACGGGAACATCTTAGGTGCCCTACGTAAAGAGCGAGCAATTTTTAAAGAATTAATTTTGCAGATTGTCTCGGACACTTTTTGGACCCATCCTGAACTCAGGTCAAAAATGAGTTACTTCCCTTCGGGTCTCATTCTAAACTGGCGATAAATACCTTTGATGACGTCATATCCGGCTTTTTGTAAAAGTTGAGGCGGCACTGTCACACCCTCATTTTTCAATCAAATTGATTGAAATTTTGGCCCAGCAATCTTCGACGAAGGCCGGACTTCGGTATTGCATTTCAGCTTGGTGGCTTACAAATTAATTGATGACTTTGGTCATTAAAAATCTGAAATTTGTAAAAAAAATAATTTGTTTTTAAAACGATCCAAATTTACGTTCATCGTATTCTTCATCATTTTCTGATTCCAAAAACATATAAATATGTTATATTCGGATTAAAAACAAGCTCTAAAAATTAAAAATATAAAAATTATTATTAAAATAAAATTTCCGAAATCGATTTGAAAACAATTTCATCTTATTCCTTGTGGGTTCCTGATTCCAAAAACATATAGATGTGATATGTTTGGATTAAAAACACGCTCAGAAAGTTAAAAAGAATAGAGATAAAGAAAAGCGTGCTATCCTTCTCAGCGCAACTACTACCCCGCTCTTCTTGTCAATTTCACTGCCTTTGCATCGAGCGGTGGACTGACGATGCTACGAGTATACGCTCTTGCTGTAAAAATGCAGTGAGTTCAGTTTCATTCTGTTAGTTCGACAGCTTGACTAAATGTTGTAATTTCGCCTTACGCGACTTGTTTTTGTTATCAGTCAAGATGATGCAAGGTTGTCGAACCTTTTGAACCAAAAGAACAGGGAACGTGTGCGGGGAACTGAGTGATTAAAAGACAGAGGTTGATCACCTCAACTCCCTCGTGTTCGCCTTTCAGGACCTGATAAAAACATTGCTCTATATTCGCACCGATACCAACAAGTTGTATGACCCACTCCGCCTTGTGTAAGCTGTTCCCCTCACTGTCTCAGATCTGGCTAGGCTTAAACATGAGATAAGGCCATCCCTACACTTGGTCACATACCAAAAATGAACAGCCTGGGTGGTCTCTGTGCACAGTCGTATTTTTTTTCGAATTAATTTCGTTAAAGGCACAGATGCCTTTCTCGGAAATTATTTCGTCAAACAATTCCAACTCACCCCATCAAGAAATCAGGATGTTTGGTTTTTGGTATGTGACCAAGTGGAGGGATGGCCTTACCCCACTGTGTATAAGCCTGGCCATAGGCTGAGACAGTGAGGCAGAGTGGGCCTTTCAAATGTCAACGGATGCTTTAGCAATGCCGTGTTACGTGCGTCTGTGTAAGGAGACACTCGAGAACATAAGTATGCCGCATGAGTTTTGAACCAAGCAACATCCCGGTTGTGTTCATTACATTCAACTAACATGGGTAATTAATTTACGACACCTTCCTAAAATTCAAGCACTAAACTTCAAAAACAACGGGTTTTTTACGAACATACAAAGATAAATAAATAAGTAAAGTAATAAAACATGCCCAGCATCATAGGTGCGCATTAACTTTTTTTTTTCCCGCACATAATAGTCCTTCACTTCTTGCTTTTTGAGTTTTTTTCCCCCCTCACGTCATTCGATTCTTCACAATTTCCAACACGATTTTAATCTGTCTTCTCTTGTCCGTAAACCTGTCATCGAGACCAGACACAGATGAGGGTTGACTCGAGTTGCTCATGACAAAGTACAAACTCGGTTATCGTTCGTTGACACTCTTTATCGCCTGAGACACGTTTTAACAGTCATGTCGTGTCAAACACTCGCAAAAAATACACAAGAAGCGGAAAGAAAAAAATCAGAAAAAAATCGGCTATCTTGAATGTGGAGGTCTCAAGCTCAGCTGCTACTCAATGCTGACGTTGACGACTGACCAATCTGTTGTTGATATTTTGATGACGAGGTCAGTGACTTTGTCAAGGACTTCTGAGAAATGGAGGCTTTTCTCCCTTGTTATTGTTGTTCGGTTTCGATTGAGTCAGTCTCTGATCGACTGTTTAAGGTTGTATGTAACTTTCGACATTCAAACAGACAGACTAGACTACTAACGTTCCAAAATTCAAAATTCAAAAACCCAAAGTATAAACTGTGTACAATGGGTCGAAGTACAGTCACTGTAACGTTTTGTTTTGTCATGAATTAAGCGTTCCAATAAAAAAAAACGCTCGCGCTGGACCCGAGTACTCTTCAGACTGGCTCGCTCAATAAATATAAATGTTTGGAATGTCTGTGGTGTGAATGTTGGTTTCTGACCAGAAATGCAGATCTATCTCTGGCCGATTCATAGATTCAACCTACAAACTGCGACCTCATCTGTGATCAGATATGTTTCGACAAGCATTAAACGGATGAAATTAACCACATGCAGTTTATTCTTCAGAAAAATGCACACAAAAAATGGGTTGGGTTCGGTGATTTGTACATAAACGTCTTCCTCGCGATAGATTCGCTTATTATTTTGTCTTATGAAGCCGTCATCAACACGAACACAATGATTGCAGAAGCAAACTCTGTACCTACACGACCGAGACACAAGACTGATTATTTCACAGCTGCAATGAGAATAGAGAACAAAGACGTTTTGGGTAAGCTTACTCACGTCAGGTCTTCACTGACAAGCTAGGAACAGACGGAAAATTCCGAACAAAAGTAAATGACGTCAAAGTCTCTTTCGCTTTGCGTGTAACTTTGTCATGACGTATTTTTGTGTGACGCGTTCGGCTGTTCTATCAGGTCAATGGCTGCGTGTTGCCCCGCCGGTGTGAACTCCTCCTACGGCCAAGTCGTTTGTGTGGTTTATTTCGCATTTAGGTCCCAGGTAACATTATGAAGTTTTAATACGATCAATCGGACCTATTATCAAGTTAGTGTATCAACTTTTGAACGAACTGCGCCCAGTAGTTTCCCAGCAATAAGCTGTTAAGTGGAGAAAGACACACAGACACACAATTAAAATCTGCTGAGCCCTTGTACTAGCGTACTCGGGGATAAACTACACTTTGTTTCTGTATCTTTTGAAAGTTTGATTAGTCTGTGACTTTCTCAACAGAACAGGCAGCATCTGCTTGAAACGTTGGCTAGAAGATCTATCAGATGTCAATGAATGATAACGATACTCATCTTTGGCACACACAAAAAACGTGCTTCCTTAACTTTCTTCTGGTTGCTATAATTTAAAGAGAGAGAGAGAGGGAGAGAGAAAGAGAGAGATAGAAAAAGACAGAGAGACAGACAGACAGACACAGAGACACAGAGAAAGACAGAGACAATGAGAGAGAGAGAGAGAGAGAGAGAGAGAGAGAGAGAGAGAGACACACACACACACACACACGCACACACACACACACACACACACACACACACACACACACACAGAATTGAACTTTGAATTGAACTTTATTTAACAAGGATTAAGATTTAAGGCTACGCTTTTTCTTACAATCTGTCCTTGGGACGCACAGACACACAATGATAAAATTGAAAAATTAAAAATTAAAAAGTTAAAAAGTCAGAAAACTTCAGCACGTGATGATAAAGATGACGATGATGATGATGATGATGATGATGATGATGATGATGATGATGATGATGATGATGATGATGATGATGATGATGAAGATGAGGCATGAAGAGCATACATATGTGGTTATTCATAAAATCAAATGCATACTATGCAAGTAATTATAAGTACAAGCTGGTAGCAATCGAACATGTAGCAATAGTACAACAAAAATATGTTCAGAATATACAATGCACAGCATATCTTTGGCGTAATACTAAGTGTGGTAAATCAAAACGCGTTAAACTACTCAGACATTAAGTGTTTTTTTGACACATTTTTTAAAACTTTTTAATGACTTCAAGTGCTTAAGGGATGATGGAAGTGAATTCCAAACTGATGTACCCGAAAAAGCAAGACTGGTCTTATAAAGGTCAATTCGTGGAATCGGTGGGATCAAGTTGACCGACCCATATCTGTCGGTAGCTTTATTAAATAATGATGTAATGTAAATCGGCACTTTGCCGTAATACAATTTGTGCATGAAAATGGCTTTGTTTAACTTGAGATGCTTTTCCAGTGGAAGAAAGTTAAGCATTTTTAATTTCATATCTGTTGGGGCATTATCCTTTACGATGAGTTTAGCCGAGCGACGATAGAGAGAGTCTAACTTTTTCAAGGGGACATCACTGCTGCCATTCCAGAGCGTCGAAACATAATTGATGTGAGGCATTACATGAGCATGGTGGAACATTTCCAGAGTCCTTCTGTCCGTAAATTGCTTTAACTTGGATGGGAGGAAAACGTTCTTGGCTACTTTCTTGCAAATATGCTGTAATTGTGCCTGCCACTTGAATTCACGATCAATAATTACCCCTAAAACGCGATGCTGTTGAACTTGTTCAATTGATTGCGTACCAATAGTAAGATTTAGTTTGAGTGGAGAAATCTGGTGTTTTTGTCTGGTTGCAATTACCATACTTTTAGTTTTTATTGGATGGACAACAATAGCATTGGCACTACACCAGTTATTTACATCGTTTAAAGCTGTTTGAAGGGAGGACTCTATTACTGGAACAGACTTTCCACTTGAATGAAGAGAAGAATCGTCAGCAAAAATATCACTTCTTACATTACTATCAGAAATGTGCAGTGGCAGATCATTGATATACAGACAGAACAAGATCGGCTCAAGCACTGACCCTTGAGGCACCCCGCATTTCACAGTCTCCTCAGTAGATATTTTACAGTTTAGGGCAGTATATTGAGATCTGTCCTGTAAATAGGAAGCAAAAAAGTTACACACTGAACTGTTTCTGATATACAACTGTAATTTCTTCAATAAAATTGAATGATCAACAAGATCAAATGCTTTTTTTTAAAGTCAAGAAACACAGCACCACTGATTTCAGATCGGTTTGTTGCAGACAACCAGGTGTCGCATAGGCTATAGCGTGGTAAGGGCGCTGTGACAAGAGTGATTTGTTCGAAAACCAGATTGAAATTGATGGAAAAGGTTTCTGCTTTCTATGTACGCGAGCAAAGTTTGTGAGTATGTTTTTCCAATGGTTTGGATAAAATGGGTGATAAGGAAATGGGTCTAAAATTATTTGGGTCGGATAAATTTCCACCTTTATGGAGTGGAATTACTTTTGCTCTCTTTAATAAACTAGGTACAGTATTTTGCTTTATGCAGAGATTATACACATAGGTGAGTGGCTCCACAATATATGGTAGAGCTAATTTGACCAAGTAAGCAGGAATCTTGTCAGGACCCATGGATTTTTTTTTTCAAGGCCTTCCAGCGCCTTACCTACCTCATGCACTGCCATGTCTGGAATAGTAAAAAAAAATTCGTCTGGTTTACATTTGTCATTACAAAAATCATGTACCAATTTTGAGAGAGAGACTTCAAAATCAGAATCAGGACTGTCGCATTTTGCAGATTCATTTAGCCTATTTAGGCAAGGGACAAAAAGTGGTTATTAAAATCTTCAGGGGAGATGGTTGGGGCAGACCGATTCGAGTTCTGTTTAGATTGACCTAATATGTTAGAGAGAGAGAGAGACAGACAGAGAGAGAGAGAGAGAGAGAGGGAGAGAGAGAGAGAGAGAGAGAGAGAGAGAGAGAGAGAGAGAGAGAGAGAAAACGTCATTATCCAAGGGAAAGTAGCATGAGGAATGTATCATGGTCCTGTTTCACAATGAGAGAAATAATACGAATTCAAATGGTTTATTTGCTCTATAGTCTTGGCCATCGGCCCTGAAATCAAAGGGTTTGGTGTTCTAAGTACATGAGAGAGAGAGAGAGAGAGAGAGAGAGAGAGAGAGAGAGAGAGAGAAAGAGTGAGAGAGAGAGTGAGATAGAGAGAGATAGAGAGAGAGAGCGAGAGAGAGAGTGGGTGAGAGAGAGACGGGAGGGAGGGGGGGGGGGGGGGGGGCAGGAGGTAGGGAAATAAGTATAGGGTCATGCGGGTGTGGTGGAAGTCGTCAGTTTACGTCCTGTTTTGCATTTGAATAGATGAATAGACGATATGGAACAGATACTGTTGATGTGATTGTGTGCCAACTATAGACGCAACACCGTGCCATTCAGTTCGTTTCACACACACTGCAGGTCACATGAGGTGACGCTTACGATTTAAAAAAAACCCACCAACATTACTCAGTGCAAATAGGCAAAGAAGTCTCCAAGTACAGGCCCGTGTTTCAGTAAAATTGTTTAACGTTGAACAGGTTTCTTGCTAAGGCGAGGAGAGTTGCTGTTGTTGTTGTCGTTGTTATTGTTGGTGTTGGTGTTGGTGTTGACTTTTAACAAGACACTTAAGCTTTCTAACGTCTCGTCTCACTTTGGTATGTATTCTTACGTCCCTATCCTAAATGTGTAATCGACATCAACATTGAAGGTTAATCTGGTGCATGTAACCCCTCCTGCCCCCCCCCCCCCCCCCACCCCCCACCCACCCCTCTCCTTGAACGGAGTTCATTCACCACCAATACCACATTACTTAAAGTCGATTTCGGTGCCTATGCCCTCCACACTTCTTCTTCACACCCCCTCCCCCTCCCCACACCACGACCAGCACATAACCTCTTTTTTTCAGTGTACCTATTGATGAGGACTGTGACCTAGCTTCGCTTACACTCCAAGTCTCGGTAATCTCTATGGGGCGCTCCCAGCCAATGAAAGACCTTTCGCCGACAGGGGGCTCCGTATACAGTGGAACCTCCCTTCAACCCCGATGTTAAGTTTATTCCGTTTCAGATTTTCTGTTTGTAACGTTTATAAAATCACTTATCTCCATTTTAAGATCCGATTCTTTCTACGATTTTTGGTGGTCCTATTTAAGGGTGTACCAATGTACCATAGGCAGAAAGATCAGCTTAATACAATACACCCCCCCCCCCCCCCCCGCCCTCCTTCCTGACTTCCCCCTATTTTAAGACCCAGGTTTTCAGATTTTCTGTCCATAACGTTTGCAAATTCACTTATCTTCATTTTAAGACCCGATAATTGACTGTCCTGAAAAGGGGGTTTTCCACTTTACTATGGGGGAAAATCTTCAGCCGTATAAGTATAAGTAAGACCATCCTGCCCTCCTTCCCGCCTTCAACCCCCCCCCACCCCCACCCCACCCCATTCTTCCCAAATTTAAGAACTTTTTTTTTTTTCAAATGTTCTGTTCATAATTATTGTCTACACATTTAGTTACTTCCAGTTTAAGGTCCCGCCCTTTCTTCTTCTTCTTCTTCTTCTGCGTTCGTGGGCTGAAACTCCCACGTACACTCGTGTTTTTTGCACGAGTGGAATTTTACGTGTACGACCTTTTTTTTACCCCGCCATTTAGGCAGCCATACGCCGTTTTCGGAGGAAGCATGCTGGGTATTTTCGTGTTTCTATAACCCACCGAACTCTGACATGGATTACAGGATCTTTTTCGTGCGCACTTGGTCTTGTGCTTGCGTGTACACACGGGGGGTGTTCGGACACCGAGGAGAGTCTGCACACAAAGTTGACTCTGAGAAATAAATCTCTCGCCGAACGTGGGGACGAACTCACGCTGACAGCGGCCAACTGGATACAAATCCAGCGCGCTACCGACTGAGCTACATCCCCGCCCCGTCCCGCCCTTTCAAGGCGTAATTATGTCAAATAACTGGCAGTCTTAAAAAGGGATCACCTTCAACCTTAGCAACAAGCTCTGAGTGCAGCGGAGCCACCTTTTCAAGACCATCCGATATAAGAGCTTTTAAGGCCTAATTATATCAGAGTATTGGCTGTCTTTTCACAACGTATTCAAATTTACATCCATATTTAAGACCCCCCCCCCCCCCCCTCAATAATTATTTTCAAAATCTGATTTGTCGTAGATATACGGTGTTCCACATACCCGACGCAAAGCCTACTTTGTAAGACTTACCCTCATTTTACGACCCTGCTTTTTCACATTTGTGACCCTCCACCACGGAATGAGTCGCATATCACCTTTGCATGATTTTCATATTTTTACATTTTCATAAAGAGTTTTTTATGCTCTATCCAGTGGTTTTGGAAAAGAGCAAAAACTGTTTGAGTTATAAGCCTGTGACTAAGGTGACCCACGCACTGTTACCAGAAGCCTAGCGCAGAACCGCGCCAGGTGACATGCGACTCATTTCGTGGTGGAGGGTCACATTTACAGTCCATAATGTTTGTAAATGATGGCCAAAATTGTGATGGCTAAAGTTAACCTGGCCAAAAAATGGTAACTTCTTTTTCTGTCCAAAAGATTTTTTTAAGGCCTAGCCTCCATTTTGAGACTTGCGTTTGCTTAGATTTTTCGTGGTCACAAGCGAAGGGCTCCACTGTACGCGTACGTGCTCCCAGCACCAGGCCCGGGTTTCTTTCGCTCTCTCTCTCTCTCGCTGATCGACCTTTCTTGGGGTTACTGACCGCGGGAGGTGTTATACTTTGTGTATAAACTCGAGGGCTCATTGTGTTCCCACAATGTAGATGTGAACGTCTCTTTTACTCCTCTCGAGTTTTTCAGGAAAATTAAACTGTTGAGGTGGAGTGGTGGAGTGTGTGTGTGTGTGTGTGTATGTGGGGTGGGGGGGGGGGGTCGGGGGGTGAACGTCTCTTTTATTCCTCTCGGTAACCTTGAACGGTTGAAAACGACATTAAACACCAAATAAAAAAAAGAAAGAAAGAAAAGGAACATTAAACTGTTGAAGAGGAGTGGTGGAGTGTGTGTGTGTGGGGGGGGGATCTTTTTCTCCTGGTAGGGGTAGGAGTATAGTCGCATTTTAATCAACTCTAGCGTTCGCTTGCAGAAAGCAGAAAGTACAAACACACTGGGAAACAGACATACATGTATAGATATATACAGAGGATAGTGTGATGATTCCATCATGTGATATCACATCACTGGATCATCTTCATACAGAAAGAGAAGGTTGGAGCTGTCTGGAGGGAGGAAGGGGTGGAGGTTTTTCTAAGCTTTGTGGTAAGAGACAAAAATCTTCTGAGTAGCAGTAAGACTTTACTTTACACACACACACACGCTTTTACACACACACACACACACACACACACACACACACAAATGTCCACACACTATACCCACCCCCTACCCCCCCCCCCCCCCCGTTTCAATCCCCACCCTCACATTTTTATTTCCAATTCCAAAACATCCCTTCAACAAAAAAACAATTTAAAAAAACACCCAACAAAGAAGCGTGCACAAAATTGGCATGACACTTCGTTACAAAAATACCAAAGCTTTGACTCAATGCGCTAACGACCCGATAATATACGTCTAATACCTAGATACAATACGATCCAGATATGCTGGATTTTTTACGCTTCGTCGTTAGCCATTACCAAGAAGGGTTGAACCCCAGGTTACCAGGACGAGCGGGAAAAAAATGTAATAAATTATTGTGACGGCCCGACTTAAAATATATGTTTATCCCGAAAGTGGAACACAAACCGGGGAGGTAACTTCCATTAGTAGTCTTGGAGGAATATTTGTATAATTATTAAACGGACATTTCCCCCTGCATGTGTAAACGATCATGACAACATTTATGTTTGTATTCACACTCGGAAAATATATTTAAGCATTGTTTTGTATTGTATTGTATTGTATTGTATTTGTATTGTATTGTATTGTATTGTATTGTATTGTATTGTTTTGCTTTGTTTTATATTGTATTGAATTCTATTGTATTGCATTGCATTAATAATAAGAAGAAGAAGAAGAACATTTATATAGCGCTAAATCAAAAACTTTCGTTAAAAAGGCTTGCTCTAAGCGCTTGACATCTAAACTAAAACGTCATTCACACTCTTTACAATGATGTACAAGAACTTCATGTCACACTCTTTCATTCAGTATAGCACCATTCACACAGTTGTTATTCTGTACAAGACAATAAGTTAGTCTAACATTTAGAATGTTCATAAGATGAAAACAAGAGAAAACCAGACTGATTAAAACAACTGCTTAGTGCTAACAAAGCATGAATCTTAATGATAACGTAATACATGTTTAACTGTTAAGACCATAAAAAAAAACCTATATGCTAAAATAACTTCGAACTTTTAAGAATTTTAAGATACACAGCACATCTAGATAAACACCAGAATGATAAAACAAAAGGCAACTCATTAAAACTATTAAATGCATCAATGTCTAAAACACGAAAGACTCAAATATAAGATACACAATGCATTGTGTCGTATTGTATTGTATTGTTAACCATTCTATTTTGTTGTGTTGTATTGTATTGTCAATAATTGCCATGTATTCTATTGTCGACTATCCAGGCTTTCTCAGGGAATGAGAGCACCCTTTCACTAAATTTAACACACACCAAAATTCAACAGGCCGGCTACGTTACACGCAGATCGGGATCTGTTGTTGTTGTTGTTGTTGTTGTTGTTGTTGTTGTTGTTGTTGTTGTTGTTGTTGTTGTTGTTGTTGTTGCTGATTGATTTTGTGTAAGTGTGACACGTTTGTCAATCAGTCTGCTACATTAATTCAGCAAAAAAAATTCATTCTGCCAAGAACACAGCTGGAGGGGGGGGGGGGGGAGGGGGGGTATTGGTTCAAGTGAAAGGATGCTCTTGTCACATGTAAACGCCTGTATAGATCTGTGGTCACGTGCTTTGATGACTGACACCAGCACGGTAAAGGTACCTTTAAGTAACTGACCTATAACAACAGAGACTCATATTAGTATATATTATGGCCTCATTTTTGTACACATTTTCGTCATTTTCTTACCATCGTTATGTATATGCAGGATTTTTAACGCTACGTCGTTTGTCATTTAACAAGAAGGGTTGAACCACAGTACAGGTTACTGGGACGAGCGATTAAAAAAACAATGTAATAATCTGCACAGGAGACACTCAGGCTGTTGATTTTTGGTTTGTGCAGGGATGGTCTCATGCAATGTAAAACCCTGGCCAGATCTAAGATGGCTGGTCGACTTGTTTACACGGGAAAGACAGTTATACCCCCATTCCACACAACCGTTCTAGGTCCCGTTCCCGTACCGACCAAGGACGGCTGCCACAACAATGGAACGCTGCGCAAACGGCCGTTCTTGGCATCTTTGAGCAGCGTCTGACCATAGTGGCAGCCGTGCCCAAGACGGCTGGGAACGGAAGCTAGAACGGATGTGTGGAAAGTGGGTATGACAACTCAGTGTGTGAGAGCGCTAACGTTGCGTTACCGTTGTTTTAAGTTCCTTTAACGATCCAAGCGTTCCGTTACCGATGGGTTAAGGTTCCATTACCGTTCATTCTGATCGGGAGGGGAACGGCTAACATTTTGAACATGCAGCCCAAACTCAACCGTCCCTACCAACCCTACCGTTCAAAGCAGTTCCGTTAACGATCATTTGCGTTCCATTGCGGTTCCCTCCCGTGCCCGCACCGTTCCTTGGTCGGTACGGGAACGGGACCTAGAACGGTTGTGTGGAATGGGGGTATAAGGCAATACAATATTCTGTATTCTGCAGGTGCTGTTGTCAAGCACGCGTTATCAATGAATCGCTGAATTGCTGTTTATTGATCAGGTGCATAACTTAAATAACTCGATATTACCAGCTGTGGGATTTGCAGTGCGCAAACAGTTTGTTTATGTGACTGAATAATCATATGCAAGTTATGTGTGACATTTGCATCAGGTGATAGATTCTGTGCCAAATCGCATTGCAAAATCAATGGCAAATATTGTATTTATCACCATCATGATGTTTTGATATCGATACAATTATGCATTCACACGGGGTAACCAAAAACCACGTTAATCTGTTTCTCAAAACGGATTGACGAGAGCAGCGAATGGTAACGCTTCCCCTATTTCTTTTTAAAAACCTACCTCACCCCAAATAGTTTTCTTGCAGCTTGTCCGCGCCTGTAGTAACATTTTACAATAGTCCCAGAGATTATTACTGATGATTTCAAAGAACTACCGCTGAATATGGGATATTTTGCAGAATGATGTAGTCTACCGCAAGAATGATTTTTTTTATAATTTTCAGTGAAAATTCCAAATCTTTTGGACACTGGATTGACATCCAAAAGATGACCCCGTTGTCAGCCAAGAAAACAATAAAGCAAATTGCTGAGGGGTGGACAGGGACATGGAGAAGGGGTGGTCCTCTCTCTCCCTCTGTCTGTCTGTCTGCCTGTCTCTCTCTCGCTATCTCTCTTCATTTCTCTCTCTCTTTCTCTCTCTCTCTCTCTCTCTCTCTCTTTCTCTCTTTCTCTCTCTCTTTCTCTCTCTTTCTCTCTCTCTCTCACTCTCTCTCACCCTCTCGCTCTCTCTCCGCCCCTCTCGCTCTCTCTCCGCCCCTCTCGCTCTCTCTCTCTCTCTCTCTCTCGCTCTCTCTCTCTCTCTCTCTCTCTCTCTCGCTCTTTCCCCCCCCCCTCTCTCTCTCTCTCTCTCTCTCTCTCTCTCTCTCTCTCTCTCTCTCTCTCTCTCTCTCTCTCTCTCTCTCTCTCTTTCTCCCTCTTTTTCTCTCTCTATTTCTCTCTCTCTCCCTCCCTCTCTCCCGTATTGACTGTTCGTTATGTGACACGCATTAACATAAGAGTACTGTGCATTGACAACGGGGTAATATTTATATTACTATTAAACCAATCATTTCGTGAAGTATTTATTACGTGGAAGAATGACACCTGCCGTCATAACTAGGCAAAAGGAATCAATACATAATGTAACGACAGGAAGCATTTGCAACAGGTTTCTTGCCCCCTTCCCCTCCCCCCCCCCCCCTCCGCCCTATTATATTCACCTTTCTTCCGCAAAGCCTCCCCCCTTCCTCTCTTGCTCCTTCAATAACGTGAATGCACACCAGTAAAAAGGACGCAATTGTATTTTGGTTTCCCCCCCCCCCCCCCCCATTCCTCTCCTTTACCTCTTTTACCCCCCCCCCCCTCCTAACACTCCCGCCCTCTCTCTCTTTCTCTCACACATACATACGCACACACACACACACACATACACATACATACATACACACACACACATACATACATACATACATCCTGTACATACATACATACATACATACATACATACATACATACATACATACATATACATACATACATACATACATACATACATATATACATACATACGTACATACGTACATACACACACATACACACAAACACACACATATACACACACACACATATACACACACACACATACATACATACATACATACATACATACATGGGTGCGTCTCAGAAACTGAACCTTTTGTGTGTGCCATAATCAAATTAGCCCACAATTGAAACATACTGAATTTTAAATCATGATATTGGTATTTTTGAGAAGTAAAATGAATAAAGAAATAGTACAAACAAAACTGAGTATTTTGCATGATTATTATGAAGGTTGTTTTGCGAAAGAAATGATTAAATGCGTGAAAAATGGAGGTCTGATCTGTGACATGAACCATCAACTAGTTTTGTACCTCACTACAAGAATCGTTTAGAATGTCCAAGGACTGCTATTTTTGTTATGTGTGTTTGGTTTAAGTGTACTTGACAGTTGAAATGTTATTTTGTCCACAGAATTGTTTTTTTTAAACGAAATTAATCGCTTGAAAGTTTGCCATCACTGTCGTAACATAGGTTTCCACACGCGTGCAACAGCAACAAGTCCTAAATTTGAACTTTAGAATTTGCATATTCATCTTCAACACGATCTTGACATGAAAGGGCATAGAAACTCGCTAAGTTAAATGTTATTTAAGTATTATTTTCTCAAAATTGCATCTGCAAACTAAGTTGAAAGTTGCGCAATATGACATGCTTCTTCAAAATTCCGTTACGATGGTGAACGGTTTTGCAAATAATGTTCAGAGTTTTGAAGAAAGATTAGAACTATTTTGCGCGTAGTGACTTAGAGGTGCGGGTGACTACGCATGCGCAGTTACAGAGAGAAATAGTTCAGGTTCCAGCAGCGAAGAAAGATTTCGAGAATGTTTCCGAAGTCTGTGATTTTGTTACGACAGTGATCAACACCCAAGGTTCTTAAGAAAAGGTGAGTTTTTGCTGCTATGATATTCTATGAAGTGAAAAATTAGGCTAAACATTTGTTAATAATAGTTTTTCTTTCCATTTCACGTAGTCAAAACTTGACTAAATGTTTTAACATAGAGGGGGAATCGAAACGAGGGTCGTGGTGTATGTGTGTGTATGTGTCTGTTTGTCTGTGCGTGTGTGTGTGTAGAGCGATTCAGACTAAACTACTTGACCGATCTTTATGAAATTTGACATGAGAGTTCCTGGGTATGATATCCCCGGACGTTTTTTTCTTTTTTTCGACAAATACTTTTGATGACGTCATATCCGGCTTTTTGTAAAAGTTGAGGCGGCACTGTCACACCCTCATTTTTCAATTAAATTGATTGAAATTTGTGTAAAGCAATCTTTGACGAAGGCCGGACTTCGGTATTGCATTTCAGCTTGGTGGCTTAAAAATTAATTAATGACTTTGGCCAATAAAAATCTGAAAATTGTAATAATTTTTTTTTTTTATATATAAAACGATCCACATTTACGTTCATCTTATTTTACATCATTTCCTGATTCCAAAAACATATAAATATGTTATATTTGGATTAAAAACAAGCTCTGAAAATTAAAAATATAAAAAATTATGATCAAAATTAAATTTCCGAAATCCATTTAAAGGAACGGTAAGTGTCAATGTTTTCTTTAATTGTAAAAGTTGTATGTTCAATGGAATGGTAAGTCTGAACAAAATAATTACTTTATTTTGTTTTTAGCCAGTGAATGTGGATGCATCAAAATCTTGATAGACATTAAACAAATTCATGTTTGTGAAACTAGTACACATATTGCATCAATCTTTAGTTGAAA
>NC_090253.1:22155915-22158415 GCF_037325665.1 Littorina saxatilis | reverse complement strand
TGCGTGCGTGTAGAGCGATTCAGACCAAACTACTGGACCGATCTTTATGAAAATTGACATGAGAGTTCCTGGGTATGATATCCCCATACGTTTTTTTCATTTTTTTGATAAATGTCTTTGATGACGTCATATCCGGCTTTTCGTGAAAGTTGAGGCGGCACTGTCACGCCCTCATTTTTTAACCAAATTGATTGAAATTTTGGTCAAGTAATGTTCGACAAAGCCCGGACTTCGGTATTGCATTTCAGCTTGGTGGCTTAAAATTTAATTAATGACTTTGGTCATTAAAAATCTGAAAATTGTAAAAAAACCATTTTGTTTATAAAACTATCCAAATTTACGTTCATCTTATTCTCCATCATTTGCTGATTCCAAAAACATATAAATATGTTATATTTGGATTAAAAACAAGCTCTGAAAATTAAATATATAAAAATTATTATCAAAATTAAATTGTCGAAATCAATTTAAAAACACTTTCATCTTATTCCTTGTCGGTTCCTGATTCCAAAAACATATAGATATGATATGTTTGGATTAAAAACACGCTCAGAAAGTTAAAACAAAGAGAGGTACAGAAAAGCGTGCTATCCTTCTTAGCGCAACTACTACCCCGCTCTTCTTGTCAATTTCACTGCCTTTGCCATGAGCGGTGGACTGACGATGCTACGAGTATACGGTCTTGCTGCGTTGCATTGCGTTCCGTTTCATTCTGTGAGTTCGACAGCTACTTGACTAAATGTTGTATTTTCGCCTTACGCGACTTGTTTTTAATGTTTTACAAATAGTGAATTTGTTTCTGAATCTGCGCAAAATTAAATCATAGCCCTCCCCCCCCCCCCCCCCCCCCCTCCCCCCCCCTCCCCCCCCCCCCCCCCCCCCTTTCTCTCTGCCCCCACCCCCTCTGCACAGAAAGCAGCCAGACTGTTGAATGTTGGCACGTGTCTAAGTTGAAGGAGGATTTTATCCCATGTCAAATGCGATGGTGCTCATGACGGCTTATACGGGGAAAGGCATGTGCCTTTAAATCACTCTCCTTCTCAGATCTGGTCAGGCTTTTTATGATCATAATTATTACATGTAAAAATCCTGGCCAGATCTGAGAAGGAGAGTGATTTAAAGGCACATCCTTACGCTTGAACGCATACCGACCTTCAACAGCCAGAGTGCTCTCCGCTGTGCAGAGTGGGGAATTTTCGATGACTGAATTTCGTAAAAAGCTACTAATGGCATTCAACATATTAATTCATAATTAAAATCAAACTCTGCGCAAGAAACAGTCTGGGTGTTGATTTTGGGTATGCGTTCAGGTGGAAGGAAGGGTCTTATCCCATCGTCATATCTGAAACGAACTGTTTTGACGAGAAGGAGTGTGCCTTGACGTTTTGTCTCGCAACTGGTTGTCTATGTTTACGCTCTCCCAGTGAGTGTAGCGATCGCCGGACGTAACGTATGGTGCGCCAAATTGATATTACTATCGTTAACTGTTATTATGGGGTTTTGAAACTATCGTTAAACTGTTATACAGAGTTTTGAAACTATCGTAAACTGTAAAATAGAGTTTCGAAACTGTCGTTAGCTGTTACATAGAGTTTCAGAAACGATAGTTTTATCAAAAGCGCGTCGGTATCGTTCCCAAATGGGAAAACCCTGAAATGCCATTGTCTTTTTGCTACGAAATGTACATTTCAACTAGAAACACAATTTAAAACAAGTCGCGTAAGGCGAAATAACAACATTTTAGTCAAGCTGTCGAACTCACAGAATGAAACTGAACGCACTGCTTTTTTTTCACCCAGACCACATACTCGTAGTTTTGTCAGTCCACCGCTCGTGGCAAAGGCAGTGAAATCGACAAGCCATGCAGAATAGTGCGGTAGTGGTCGCGCTGAGCAGGATAACACGCTTTTCTGTATGTCTATTCTTTTTAGCTTCCTGAGTTTGTTTTTAATCCAAACATATCATATCTATATGTTTTTTTTATTCAGGGACCGACAAGAAATAAGATGAAATTGTTTTTAAATCGATTACGTAAAATTAATTTTAATCATAATTTTCATATTTTTAATTTTCAGAGCTTGTTTGTAATCCAAATATAACATATGTATATGTTTTTGGAATCAGAAAATGACGAAGAATAAGATGAAATTATTTTGGGATCGTTTAATAAAAAAACAATTTTAATTACAAGTTTCCGATTTTTAATGACCATACTCATTCCTTAGTTTTTAAGCCACCAAGCTGAAATGCAATATCAAAGTCCGGCCTTCGTCGAAGATTGCTTTGCCAAAATTTCAATCAATTTGATTGAAAAATGAGGGTGTGACAGTGCCGCCTCAACTTTTACAAAAAGCCGGATATGACGTCATCAAAGGTATTTATCGAAAAAAAGAAAAAAACATCCGGGGATATCATCCCCAGGAACTCTCATGTCAAATGTCATAAAGATCGGTCCAGTAGTTAAGTCTGAATCGCTCTACACACACACACGCACAGACAG
>NC_090253.1:22135127-22155715 GCF_037325665.1 Littorina saxatilis | reverse complement strand
ATCTTATTCTTCGTCATTTTCTGATTCCAAAAACATAATACATATGTTATATTTGGATTACAAACAAGCTCTGAAAATTAAAATTATGAAAATTATGATTAAAAATAATTTTCCGAAATCGATTTAAAAACAATTTCATCTTATTCCTTGTCGATCCCTGATTCCATAAACATATAGATATGATATGCTTGGATTAGAAACAAACTCAGTAAGCTAAAAAGAATGTACATACAGAAAAGCGTGTTATCCTGCTCAGCGCGACCACTGCCGCACTATTCTGCATGGCTTGTCGATTTCACTGCCTTTGCCACGAGCGGTGGACTGACGAAACTACGAGTATATGGTCTTGGTGAAAAAAAGCAGTGCGTTCAGTTTCATTCTGTGAGTTCGACAGCTTGACTAAATGTTGTTATTTCGCCTTACGCGACTTGTTTTTCTTTCCAAAGGCCCTGTGACGTCTAAATGCTACAATTATCCTTTATTTAATTCCTTGGCCTTCTGACACTCCTCAGTTCGCTGACACAAATAGAATGATGAAAAAAGAAAATAATAGAAATTACAAAAACTTTCTTTGAACTTTCAGCACTGTTTTTTTTAACTGTACCTATTTTATAGCTGAACTAACACAAAATCTCGCGCGCGCGTGCGCACGCACAAACAAGCACGTACATGCACGCGCAAACACACACACACACACATACACACACACGCACGCACACACACACACACGCACGCACGCACGCACGCACATACACATACACGCACACACACACACACACTATATATTTTTTTCTTTCTTGTGTGTGTGTGTGTGTGTGTGTGTGTGTGTGTGTGTGTGTGTGTGTGTGTGTGTGTGTGTGTGTTTGTGCATATATATGTGTGCCTGTGTGTGTGCGCCTTATTGTGTTAATCACAATGCACAGAGACAAAGACAAGCACATTCAGAAGAAGAAACAAGTCGCGTAAGGCGAAAATACTACATTTAGTCAAGCTGTGGAACTCACAGAATGAAACTGAACGCACTGCATTTATTTTTTCACAATGACCGTAGTCCGCCGCTTGTGCATAACGGAGTGAAACTGACGAGCCTGTTCAGCGCGGTAGTGGTTTCGCTGTGCTGCATAGCACGCTTTTCTGTACCTCTCTTCGTTTTAACTTTCTGAGCGTGTTTTTAATCCAAACATATCATATCTATATGTTTTTGGAACCAGGAACGGACAAGGAATAAGATGAAATTGTTTTTAAATCGATTTCGGAAATTTAATTTTGATCATAATTTTTATATTTTTAATTTTCAGATCTTGTTTTTAATCCAAATATAACATATTTATATGTTTTTGGAATCAGGAAATGATGTAGAATAAGATGAACGTAAATTTGGATCGTTTTATATAAAAAAAAAATTATTAAAATTTTCAGATTTTTAATGACCAAAGTCATTAATTAATTTTTAAGCCACCAAGCTGAAATGCAATACCGAAGTCCGGCCTTTGTCGAAAATTGCTTTACAAAAATGTCAATCAATTTGATTGAAAAATGAGGGTGTGACAGTGCCGCCTCAACTTTTACAAAAAGCCGGATATGACGTCATCAAAAGTATTTATCGAAAAAACGAAAAAAAACTTCCGGAGATATCATTCCCGGGAACTCTCATGTCAAATTTCATAAAGATCGGTCCAGTAGTTTGGTCTGAATCGCTCTACACACACACACGCACAGACAGACAGACAGACAGACACACAGACACACACACACACACACACACACACACACACACACACACACACACACACACACATACACCACGCACGACCTTCGTCTCGATTCCCCCTCTATGTTAAAACATTTAGTCAAAACTTGACTAAATGTAAAAAACAACACACACACACACACACATACACCACGACCATAGTCTCGATTCCCTCTTCTATGTTAAAACATTTAGTCAAAACTTGACTAAATGTAAAAATACAACACACACACACACACATACACCACGACCCTCGTCTCGATTTCCCCTTGACTAAATGTATAAAACAAGGAAAACTTACCTCGTCTTCCTGCTCCTGTGGTCACCCTCATTTTCCTCATCTTCACCCCCCCCCCCCCTCCCCTCACCCCCCTCCCCTCCCCCCCCCCCCTCCTTACCCCATTCACATCACTCCCCCACCCCGCCCTCATTCCTTTTTCTCCCATCAACCCAACAAGACTCTTTATATTTAACCGAAATCTCACCAGCTCTATTCTGGGCACAGCTGAGGGCAAAACCAGGGAACCAGTCCACAATTCTGAGACCAGCGCACGGACCAGATTTCCTATCATTCCTCGTATACCCCTCAAAGTGAGCTCTTCTGTCCTCTTGCGCTGGTCACCAGGGGGTTCGGCGAACCATCTTCTGTATGTGTATAACTGTGACCAGTGCACTGGCCAAAACCCTAGCCTCCCTCTCTGGCACCTCAAAATGAGGTTTTCTGCCATCTGCGCTTGTCTCAATGATGTCCGAACCCTTATCCGTATGTGTGCTAACTGCCACCAAAGTTCAAGTCCTAGCCTTCCTCGCTGGCACTGACCTCAAATTGAGTTTTTCTGCCCTCTGCGCTAGAAACCAGGGTGTTTGAACCCTCATCCGTATTGGTAACTGTGACCAGTGCGCTGACCAAATATCCTAGTCTTCCTCGCTGGCACAAATGAGTTTTTCTGCTCTCTGCGCTGGTCACTAGTGTGTTTGAACCCTTATCCGTATGTGTGTTAACTGCTACCAAGTTATTATTTTCAAATCCTAGCCTTCCTTGCTGGCACTGACCTCAAAATGAGTATTTCTGCCCTCTGCGCTGGTCGCTAGTGTATCTGCACTCTTATCCGTATGTGAATTAACTCGGGGCGGATGAAGGAAGGGAGTAAGGCGCGATCAATACTGGAAAATACCATTCCATGCAGACTGTCCTCACTCGATCCCCCCTCGTCGGTGGAAAAAGACCGCTCCGGGTTCAGATTGAGGACAACCGGGCGTGTTTGTGATAGACTAATGATGCCAGGAATCGAAATCGTCAGGAATAACCATGACAACCTCGCACACGCGCGTTTCCTCTTATACAAAATATTCTAAATTTAAAAAAAGGGATATTCAGGGCTGGATCTAGAGCGGCCTCCTGAATGAAGTCAGGAAGACGTCCTATACCCGGCAAATGTACCCTTTTTCTCAAGGAGAGACCCAAAATACCCCTTTCGAATGCTAAATTTCCAACCAAAATAGGCCTACATTTTTGAATGCTAAATTTCAACCCAAAATACCCCTTCCAATGCTAAAATTCAACCCAAAATACCCCTTTCGAATGCTAAATTTCAACCCCAAATACCCCTTCGAATGCTAAATTTCAACCCCAAATACCCCTTTCGAATGCTAAATTTCAACCCAAAATGCCCCTTTCGAATGCTAAATTTCAAGCCAAAATTCCCCTTTTGAATGCTAAATTTTCAACCCAAATGCAAAAGCCACCCTTTGCAAATGTTTGCAAATGCAAAAGTCAATGCACCTTTTTTCTCCCAAGGAGAGACTCCTTTCCGAAATGCTAAATGTCCATAGCATAGGTCGGGGTAGTAGAGCACCCCCAGACCCTCTGCCTGGCCTCAAACTCGACCCCTGTCCCTCCCTCTCATACCCGAGGTCCAGCCCTGAAGAATACATGTGTATCATGATAAAACACAAGGAATACATTAACAGTGCAAAACTAATATAAGTCCCGAGACTTGCCAGGATCTTCTTCGGCACATTTTTGTCAAAATGACATGAGTTTCAGCGCGTGAACATTCTCGATCTCACCTTGCCTTTGGTGGAAACAACTTTTCCATAATTATACGACGCATACAATAATTATCTCCCCCTCACACACACACAGAGATAATACACACGGGCTTGCAACCACACATGTACACACGGGCTTGCATCCACACACACACACACACACACACACACACACGCACATACAAACGTGCACACACGCACACACACACACACACACGCACGCACACACGCCCGTACACACACACAAACAAACACACACACACACACACACACACACACACACACACACACACACACATTCATATGCGTTTTTGAGCTGAAACTCCCTCGTGCACTCGATTGTTGTTTGTTGTTGTCGTTGCTTTCGTTTGTTTTGGGGTTTTTGTGTGTCGCCAACTCGCTGTAATAACTAGCCACCCTTTGCAACTAGTTTTTAATTTTATGAATTCATGTCTGACCACCATTCTTACAACCCCAAACCATCCATCCGTGTCCGGGGGGCTCCTCCTTCTCTGCCATTATTACACCTCTACCCTACCCCCCTCCTTCCACGCACACACAAGCTGTACACTGTCATCAGTCAATCTTTTTTTTTTTTTTAAAGCACAAGGAACTGAACACAGAGAGAGAGAGAGAGAGAGAGAGAGAGAGAGAGAGAGAGAGAGAGAGAGAGAGAGAGAGAGAGAGAGAGAGAGAGAGAGAGTTAGGGAGCTGGGGGTGGGCAGACGGAGAAATAGAAGGAAAACAAGAAATTCCTACGAGGTAGGAAAAACACCCCCGTCAAAGGGAAATAACCTTCTCAGTTGGTGGCAGTGACTGAGTGAGAATGGTTATTTCCCTTTGACCATGAAGATGTCCCTCTATAAGTCCTTGTATAAATTTGATCCACCAATAACTCCCTAACCGTGTGTTTGACTGGTCCCAATGTTTGTAAGGACCGTCTCAGGAATGTATAGAACCTGTTCACCAAGTTTGGTGACGATCGGTCCGTTCATTCTTGAGATCTATATGCGAACACAAACACACAAACACACAAACACCCAAACAAACACATCGAGCGAAACCTATACACACCCCTATACCGGGGGTGTAAAAAGACAAGAAGAGGCTATTTTGCACGACAAAAGAGAGGCTATTCTCGGGTCTCGTAGCAGGTCATTAGAGTTATTCATCTTCGCTGTCGCCAACTCGCTGATAACTAGCCACCCTTTGCAACTAGAATGGCTTTTTTGGGGGGAGGGGTGAAAATGACAAATTGGGCGGTCGGTCAGTGAGGCCGGCGATAAAGTTGACAATATTGGATGACAGCTGCCGTTATCCTGTGCTACAGGAGAGCTTGTCAAAAACGACCACCCAAGGGACCGATTAGACGTGGTTGTTATGTAGACAGGTGGTCGCTATTCAGTGAAAAGTGAATTTTCATGAAGGGGAAAATTCGTTGGGGATCCCGGTTTGATGGTCGTCGTTGTAGGCAGGTGGTCGTTATCGACAGGTCGTCGCCTGGGTAAGTTCGACGGTTACACCTCTGCCGTCTCATCAACAACAACAAAATGGCTGCGACGCAACCAGCAGCATTGAATCTTTATTCGGACTTTGTTTTGATTGGAAACTGAGCCAAATGATAATGAAGATGTGAAATGTTTACCTGACAAAAGTGAAAAATCGTTAACGGTGAATCGGCCGATGTCCAGCCGGAAGATTGTTTCAGCTTTCCTATGACGGCTAATTAGTGCCAGAACTGCAACATTTTATTTGTCACGTCAAAATTAGTCATTAACCCGTGAAAATTACAATTATGTCGTGAAAATTACGAATGTTCACGTGTTTATTACTAATTTTCAGTTTTTGGACGCTTCCTGACGGATCGCTAGAGCCAAAACTGAAAAGTAGTAATTAACACGTGAAAACTCTAACTGACAGTGTACATTACTACTTTTCACGTGATAATGGTAACCCCATGTTTTGGCACTGGTAAAAAGTCATACTTTCCGTTTCATCCCATAAAACGACGGGCGCAGTGGCGTAGTGGATAAGACATCGGCCTCCTAATCGGAAGGTCGTGAGTTCAAATCCCGGCCGCGGCCGCCTGGTGGGTTAAGGGTGGAGATTTTTCCGATTTCCCAGGTAAACTTATATGTGCAGATCTGATAGTGCCTTATCCCCCTTCGAGTGTACACGCAAGCACAAGACCAAGTGCGCATGGAAATGATCGTGTAGTCGAGCCCATCATTTTGTCAGAGTGCGGTGGGTTATAGAAACACGAAAAGACCCAGCATGCTCGCCCCAATCCCCCAGCCCAGCCCCCCCCCCCCCCCACACCCACCCCCCACCCCCTCCCCCCCCCCCCGAAATCGGCGTATGCTGCCTAAACGGCGGGGTAAAAACAGTCATACACGTAAAAATCAACTCGTGGAACAACAAGAGTGAACGTGGGAGTTTCAGCCCATGAACGAAGAAGAAGAAGAAGAATCCCATCAAACGCAAGGACTACGGCTAAGAAAGAAAGCGACTTAGGTCTCCAGGAACTCAGCACGTGGTACCAAAATCAAACAAAACTGTACTGACATTTTCTACAGATACGCAGAGCATCTTCTTCTTCAGCGTTCCAGAATTCAGGTTACGTGTGAGCTCGTTTGCCCATTTGGGTTCCCAAACTATACTCTGAGAGCAGAGTAAGCTTCACTCCGCTTTCGTTGAGTATAGGCATGCTGGGTATTTTCGTGTTTCCATAACCCACCGAACTCCGACATGGATTACAGGATCTTTTCCGTGCGCACTTGGTCTTGTGCATGCGTGTACACACGAAGGGGGTTAAGTCACGAGCAGGTCTGCACATAAGTTGACCTGGGAGATCGGAAAAATCTCCACTCTTAACCCACCAGGCGGCAGCGACCGGGATTCGAACTCACGACCTCCCGATTATGAGGCCGACGTCTTACCACCACGCCACTGCGCCCGCAGAGCATCTAAAACCCCGCGGTGTCTGTCGCAACGACAAGGTATTCACGTGAGATGACCCTCAATTATTTCTTGCCACAAGACGGTACCAAAATCAAGCAAAACTGTCCTGAAATGTTGTACAAATACGGAAAGTATCTAAAACCCGGTGTCTGTCGCGACGACTGAGTATTCATGTAAGATAACCCTCAAATGTATTGATTGGACATTGGATTTCCCTTCTTTGAGCCATGTGACTTTATATTTAGGCGGCCAGCCGAGACTACAAAATAGTTCATGTTTGTGTGCGTTCAATCATAAAAACTGAAAGGAATTCTAACCAGAATCGATCGATATAAACATAAATGTTATTTGTATTTTTGACCAAAATATGACATTTTACACAGATCTCGATAGTTATTGTTCACCTCGAGCGCCAGCGCGGTCTCGGAGGAACATTGACTGTCTCCATCTGTGTAAAATGTCATGTTTTAGTCAAAAATACAAATAGCGTATTATTATTTCTTGCCGTAAGACGGTACCGGGATAAAAGGACTGACAACTGTCCTGAAATTGTGTACATATACGTAAAGCATCCCAAACACATATGCAAAGCATCCCAAACACACACACACACACACACACACACACACACGCACACGCACACACTCACTCACAGGCACACACACTGGCACACATTGGCACACATTGGCACACACACACACACTGGCACAACTTGACTTGAACGCTCTCTCTCTCTCTCTCTCTCTCTCTCTCTCTCTCTCTCTCTCTCTCTCTCTCTCTCTCTCTCTTTCACTTTCACTTTATCTCTCCCTCTCTCTCTCCTTTTTCCAGTCATGTAGCATACAGTTGTTACATAATTATGTATGTATGCATATATTGCATCTTTTTAATTGCTTGTAAATACGTAAACATTTCGTACGAAAAAGTTACTCCCTTTACGAAAAAAGCACTCCCCCATTGCACGAGAAAATTACTCCCCAAGACAGGTGAGTTCCGAGTAAACATTTCGTTCAAAAATGTTACTCCCCTGACGAATAAATAACGAATAAATTACTTCACCCCAACACGAGCAATTTAACTTCCCATGCCAGGTGTACGAAATTTTTACTCCCTTGTCCCCTGTTAGTCTTGGTGGTGGAAGGGGTGGAAGGAGGGTAGCGCGACATTCGTGTGCGCGAGATCACTTACTGGCATTATCCCTTCGCCCGCATCCCATTTTTGCGTACGAGATTTTTACTGGAAGTAAAAAAAAATTTCGTGCCTTGGGGAGTTCTTTTCTCGTACGAAAAGTGTACTCGGAGTAAGAATTTCGTACGAAATATTTACTCCGGAGTAAATTTTTCGTGGAGTAAAAATTTCGTGTTACACCGGTGTCACGAACTGAAACCTCTGCTGAACATTCCTTCTCATTGCGGTCAATGCGCATGCCCCAATCTTGAACTTAATAAATGCGACCCTTTGACCGAACGAACCATGGGTTAGGGTTAGGATTAGGGTTAGGGTTAGGTTGTTCACGACCTGATTAATCTCCCCATGTTAGCGCAATGAGAAGGATTGTTCAGGCAGAGTTTTCAGTTTGTGACACCGGTCGCCGAAGTATCCTACTCTCCGGTATCCTTACAGTACAAGTACAGTGCACCAGTAATTCTACAATAAGGATAATCGAGTCTGACATTTCGATCGACCGGCGCTTTGTTACAAGCTCATGTGCCCTCGTCAGTCTCCGCTCAATACTCTGTGGACCACTGGCTCTTCCGTAGCCCAAGTTGTTGGCGGGTTCAAAAAGTTGGTCGGCCAGATTCCTGAAGAACAGGCAGCCTTTTAGCACTCATGTGGAAAAACCTTGAAGACTCGGGCGAGATTGTCTTTCTGTCGAGACGATCCATTCAGACACAGTTATTGCCGATTAAAAATTGAAGTCAAATGTTACGGCCATTTCATTTTACGGATGAAATTTTCCCCTCCTTCCATCCTCCTCGTCCGTGATTTCTTACCCCCTCCTCTCTCTCTCTCTCTCTCTCACTCTCTGCTAAAACGGGACTCCGAATCAAACGATAGTCACCAACCTTCGCCGAGGCTTTACTCCCCCCCCCCCCCTTACCACCCCTCCCCCCAGCCGGCCTCCTCCCTCCCCTTCGGCGTATCGGAAAAGCGTGGAAAATATTGTAGTTTCTCTTTCCTGTCTAATCAATACCAGCCTTCAGTAGGGCAGTTCACCAAGAGTTCACACGCTTACACTCACACATGCTGTCTCGGCAAACTTCTCTCCGCTCCTCCTCCTTCATACCCCTGCACCCACTATCAGCCAACCCCCCCCCCCCCCCCCCCCCCCAAGAGACAGAGAAGCTCGTTGGTTGGTGATGCTGGCTGGTCCGGGCTAAGATATTCCAGCGGGTGACTTTTGCCAGTTTTGGTTCCTAGCTGTATCAAAGATCTTGTAAGTAAGCAGTAGAAGATCTTTGGCTGCACGAGTCCCTCCTCTTAGACTAAAATAAAAAACTGCACTTTCTATTTCGGGTCACGCAAAACCACAAATGAAAGAACCCATATTAATTCCGGGATATTAGACATTTTCACCATTATTAGATATTAGACAATTAACTTGGTTTACATTATTGTGTAATTGTTCTTACTTTTTCACCCACATGCTATTGATCTCACAATCTATCAATCTCTCGCCATATCTCTCTGTCTCTCTCTCTGTCTCTCTCTCTGTCTCTCTCTCTCTCTCTGTCTCTCTCTCTCTCTCTCTCTTTCTCTCTTTCTCTCTCTCTGTCTCTCTCTCTCTTTCTTTCTCTGTCTCTCTGTCTCTCTCTCTCTTTCTTTCTCTCTCTCTCTCTCTCTCTCTCTCTCTCTCTCTCTCTCTCTCTCTCTCTCTCTCTCTCTCTCTCTCTCTCTTTGTAAATGATTTCCGATCAATATGTTTCAACCCTTAGCACTGTATATGCACTTGTTCTTACTTGTCTCTGAGAGAGTATACATTGAAATGGAAACTCTACTCCCCCCTTGTACAAACACAACAGTGTGGTTTACAATAAAAATTCTGAGTTGAGTTCTCTCTCTCTCTCCTCATTTGGAATCGATCATTGGAACCGACCTTCGCCTCACCCTTTCTAACATCATACTTTTTTCCGCTCTCTATCCTTTCATCGCGCTCAGCTCGTCAGTCCTTTGGAAAGAGAGTTCTTTCTTTCTTTATTTGGTGTTTGACGTCGTTTTCAACCACGAAGGTTATATCGCGACGGTTTGGAAAGAGAGGAATTAAAAGGTTCAGTGGACACACACATGAATGCACAAAGCAAAAACGCACAGATACACACACTAACACACACACACACACACACACACTAACACACACTAACACACACACACACACACACGCACGCACATACACACACATACACACACACGCACACGCACACACACACACACTAACACACACTAACA
Source organism: Littorina saxatilis (assembly GCF_037325665.1). Taxonomy (NCBI): domain Eukaryota; kingdom Metazoa; phylum Mollusca; class Gastropoda; order Littorinimorpha; family Littorinidae; genus Littorina; species Littorina saxatilis. The sequence goes on along the minus strand of NC_090253.1, from coordinate 22,145,505 downwards.
CTCACACACACACTAACACACACACACTCACACACACACACACACACACACACTAACACACACACACACACTAACACACACACACACCGACACACACACACACGCACACACACACACACACACACACACACACACGCACACACTAACACACGCGCACACACACACACTAAAACACGCGCGCACACTAACACACACACTAACACACACACACACACACACTGACACACACACACACACACACTGACACACACACACACACGCACATACGCACGCAAGCACACTTCGACTAACGCACGCGCACGCACACTGCCCCCCCCTCCCCCTCTTCCCCTCCCCCCCCCCCCAGCCGCACACACTGGCCCTCACTGATAAAGAAAAAAGTCAATCCACTTGATTCAGTACTGACTCGCCGGCGTTTACTGGCGCGGCCACTCTGAGGTCATGACCCTAGACCTCAGTGACCTTTTGAATCACTCCCCGAGTAGAGGTCCCCCCTCCCCCTCCCCACATCTCCCCTCTTTGTCTTCTTTGTACTTATTCCCACTCACATCCCCTCATCCACCACCATCACCCGTCTCTAGTCTCTACCCCTGAGACTGCAGGGGGAAAAGATCTGGAAATATGTTGACCTCATAGTTCTTTTCTTTCTTTATTTGGTGTTTAACGTAGTTTTCAACCACGAAGGTTATATCGCGACGAGGGAAAGGGGGGAGATGGTTGTCAGCGTGAGTTCGTCCCCACGTTCGGCGAGAGATTTATTTCTCAGAGTCAACTTTGTGTGCAGACTCTCCTCGGTGTCCGAACACCCCCGTGTGTACACGCAAGCACAAGACCAAGTGCGCACGAAAAAAATCCTGTAATCCATGCCAGAGTTCGGTGGGTTATAGAAACACGAAAATACCCAGCATGCTTCCTCCGAAAGCGGCGTATGGCTGCCTTAAATGGCGGGGTAAAAACGGTCACACACGTAAAATTCCACTCGTGCAAAAACACGAGTGTACGTGGGAGTTTCAGCCCACGAACGCAGAAGAAGAACGATTACCCACAACAACATAGTTCATTGAGAGACGTTTAGTGCAATAAACAGCACCTCGTGCGATACTGAGCGAGTTTTCGCGAGGAACAGGGTTGAGCTACGGTAGGGTCACTGCGCATGTCTGGGTTTTTTTCTTCGCGGAAACGCTGTTGGGTTGTGTCCAGTCGCGTCCCTTGCAACAAGATGGCGACAAGCGCGTTACGGATTTACTGTTGTGGAGAGTTGATGGACGACGATGATGAACAAGCAGTACTGTTTTATTGTTGATGTGAATGTAATGCCAAAACATCGAACTATCGATTCGAACGTCAATGAAGAAGTGAGCGTGAAAATCGAGCGCAAAACAGCCGGGTAAAAGTTCAGGGCGCTAAAGTACATTTGAGCCGAAATCGCACCCAAACTCCTGTTGACCTCATTTCTTCCCAAAATAAACATCACTGCTAAAATAAAATGCATTAAAACCAAGACAGTATCCAACCCAGTATCCTTAATTTTTGAAAGGCTAAGTGATTTACAACAAATGTCTTCTCACAATCCGTAACTTTGTCAAAAAATATTTGCAGAAGTTTCTCACCTCGCCTTGGCAGCCATCTTGGAACTGGAGAGACCCTACGCAGGAAGCAAGGTTGAAAGTTGGTTAACCGGTGACGTCACTCCAGTCGTACCGGACCGAGTTTTTGCGACCTCCGGTTCGACTCGAGTCACCTTAGTTGACGCTAAAACTCGCTCACAAAGTGAATCAGTTGGGTTAAGCCTTCCGTTTTTACGACCACCAAAAAAAAGCTTCCGTTCAGTTTTTACGACCGCCGCTGAAAAAAATGCTATTTCATTGAGAACCATCTAGCCCCCGTTCGATATGACCTTACTCCACACACAGGTGCGCAGCGAGTGGTCAGTCACGGTCAATGGGCAACAGGTCATTTGGAGTCGCACCCCTCCAGACTGCCTGACCCGGGTGCATGAACACTCCGCGCACTTTCCCAATTTTGAAGCTTCCGCGCATGTGAAACTCCCGCGCGTGGTGTATATGTAAGATGCGCGCGTGTTTTAGCAAAATGTGATGTGAAACTAGCGCGCGTGTCTTTGCTCGGTCAAATGTGAGACATTGAGACATTAACAACTGACACTTGTATATCCATGAAAACTGACACTTGTATATCTATATATTGAACACGTCTTTATTACACAGACAAGTCGATAAAAACGAATGAAGACTTAAACCATGCGTATAAGAATATTTTGTTCACTTATTATATAACAGAAATTACAGAAATTTCGGGTGTCTGGTATCACAGTCTGCAATTTTGGCAACTCTATCAACACGATAGAGGTAACCGTCAATTACGATGGCATCTTTTTTTCTTATGGTCTCAGACTGTTTTAAATCCATGGCAGTGACAGTGACCGGCCGACAGTGACAGTGTGAGTCTGTGTGTCTGTGAGAGGGGTAAAAAAATGTGTCACAGTGGTCATTGCATTGTGAGTGGTTAGTGAACAGTCAATGAGCAGTCAGTGAAAAGTGCTAACCGTAGGGACTGTGAGTACGCGCGCAAGTTGTATGAGCCGAACCAGTAATTCGTGCGCGGAAGTTACAACCCGATATTGCGCGGAGCATACATGTATTTTACAAGCGCGGAATTTACATATGCGCGGAAATTACCGGCTGCGCCTGACCCAACCCCACCCCTCCGGAGACTTAATGCCGGCTTGTTGCAACTGACCGACTAAATCGTTCTCGGTTGAGTGAACAAGGCATTCAGTTAGTCGGTTAGGAGGCAGGGTAAGAGGTGTGGTGGAGGAGGGGGGGGGGGGGGGGCAATGGTCAAACCAGACGAGTCTAGTCCAGTACAATGCTGGCATCAAATTCTCAAAGGGTTTTGCTTCAGCCTTTTTAAAAGGGGTAGCTTCAATTCCACAGACAAATCACAGTAATCATTTAATTACCATCACTGTTTGTCTGCTGGTTTAAACATTTTTTTAAATTCAAGAATTTATAATAACAAAAGCGCATGTATACATGTAATGATAACAATGGACCACAACGAGCGATGCAAGTTACAAGCGTGCCATTAACAACAGTATAACTACTATAAGATAATATTTGGCGGACGATTTCGATGTACAAAGCTTGAAACAATGTCAAGAGAATGTTGGGATATGTCATGGGGGGATGGGACAAAGAAAACAAGGTTATTCAGGGGACAGAACTCGCACAACAAAGTTACGGTACATAACTCACCTGTAACGTACACGGTAGACACTTGAAATGGCCTTGGAGTATCTTCTCTTCCGTTTAAAGGGATAATACCTTGGAAAAAGGCCGCCACCACATCGCTCCCAAAGTTATAGCATAAGATTCTACGCTACAAAAATGCAGGAAGGCTGCCTTCACAAAGCAAAACAGGTGTTTTAAAACCTGAAATAAATTTCGTAAAATAGACAAAGAAAGATCACTCGTTATGTGTGTGTGTGTGTCTGTGTGTGTGTGTGTGTGTGTGTGGGTGTGTGTGTGTGTGGTGTGTGTGTGTGTGTGGTGTGTGTGTGTGTGTGTGCAGTGTGTGTGTGTGTGTGTGTGGTGTGTGTGTGTGTGTGTGCAGTGTGTGTGTGCAGTGTGTGTGTGTATGTGTGTGTGTGTGTGTGTGTGTGTGGTGTGTGTGTGGTGTGTGTGAGTGTGTGTATGTGTGAGTGTGTATGTGTGTGTGTGGTGTGTGTGTGTGTGTGCGTGTGTGTGGGTATGTGTGTGCGTGTGTGGTGTGTGTGTGTGTGTGCAGTGTGTGTGTGTGTATGTGTGTGTGTGTGTGTGTATGTGTGTGTGTGTGTGTGTGTGTGTGTGTGTGTGTGTGTTGTGTGTGTGTGTGTGTGTGTGTGTGTGTGTGTGTGTGTGAGTGTGTGTGAAGGGGTGATTACTGGGGAGCTTAGAGGGGGAGGGGAGGATCTTTTTACAGCGAAGAGTCCAATTTGGCCTTGAAAGGTACATGACCCCTGACCCGACCGAAGGTGCGAAAACACCCACACCACACCACGACAAACAAAAAAGCGAATATAGCTTAAATCACTACATGCCGGTGTGCCTAAAGGGGAAGTCACACACGCATTGTCCAGACAGTGGCATCTTTTAATAGATTAACTGACCGCAACCGGCAGGTGAAAGTTGAATGAACTACAGTAGCTAGCCGGGCCGTCCCAGGTAGATAAAGGGACCGCTATATTCTCTCAGCCAACACTGGGGCAGGTGGACATTCTTGGGGGTGGAACGATGACCAGCCAGTGATCTTTTATAGTTGCTTTGTAATGTAACCGAGTGCCGTAACACTACGATCACCTCGGGAGGCGAAGAGCAATCAAACAGGATTGAAAATGTTCGGGCCAATTTCTTAGCCCTATAAAAACTGTTATGCAAACCCGAAGGTTTAATAATAATAATAATAATGCAAACTTTTATAGCGCTATTCTAGAAGATTGTCTACTCTTAGCGCTTTACAATACATACATCGACCAAGCATACTATACACGCACAGGCAAAGAAACCGACCAAAAAAAAAAAACAAAAAAAAAAAGAAACCGACCAAACATAACCAACAAACTTTACATGCACAGGCAAAGAAAACGACCAAACATACAATACACGCACAGGCAAAAATAACGACCAAACATAAGCAAACATACTATAACCAAACATAACCAACATACTATACGCGCGCAGGCAAAGAGAACAATCAGCACATATAATTATTACTGACATCTAATAATGCAGGCATACTGTGAAATCCAATACACAGCCTAAGCACAAGAACCACAGTAGGCTTCTATGTAAAAACGTGTCAACAGTACTATTTACACACACACAGACAGTGCTGACACAAAGCGCAGAAAATATATATACGCGTTATTTTAGGCACTAGGTAGGGGGTGAGGTGGGGTAGGATGGGGTGGGTGGGGAGATGCTGGAGGGGAAATTACTTGCGCTGAAAGAGGTGTGTTTTGAGATGTGTCTTGAATGTAGTGAGAGAATCTGTGTGTCTGAGAGGCAGAGGTAATCTATTCCAGGTCACAGGGGCTTGATAGGCGAAGGACCTCTCGCCACATGTCTTTGTTTGCACTGTGGGGAGTCGGAAGAGTCGAGTGTCGGCGGCGGAGCGAAGCTGACGAGAGGGGGTGTAGAGATTGAGGAGTTCTGACAAGTATATTATGAACATACGGACAATCGGAAACCACCAGACCCCATCACAAACAGAATTCCACAATCCAGAGGTGTTGACTTAAAGGCCAACAACTCGGGTGCAGAGTCTGCTGTGAAAGGAGCGGTAGCCTCCCCTGTCACAGTAACTTGAAACGGTTACTTTTTTGCACACTGGCTCTATTTTCTGTCTCTGCATGATTGTATACACCAGATGATAATTATGGCGATATGGATGAGCGCGTGACTGTTACTGTTGTTGTTGTTGTTGTTGTTGTTGTTGTTGTTGTTGTTGTTGTTTTCAGCGCCACGGTAGCTTATGTGGAATCGACCCGGCTGCACGAATTATAAATTGCGCTGTTGTTGTTCGATGCAAGTCCGGCAAAAGTGTTCATCTTCATGGAGCTCATCAGTATGATTTGATCAGTCAGTCCGTGCAGTTAACGTTCCTTGTCCTAGTAAAAGCTTTGCGATGTTGTGATCGGTGTTGTGTGTGTGTGTGTGTGTGTGTGTGTGCGTGTGCGTGCGTGCGTGCGTGCGTGCGTGTGTGTGTTTGTGTGCGTGCGTGTGCGTGCGTGCGTGCGTGTGCGTGTCTGTGTCTGTGTGTCTGTCTGTCTGTCTGTGTGTCTGTCTGCTTGTCTGTCTGTCGAGGGGGGGGGGAAGAATAGAATAGCATGGTTTTCCATCATTAAGAACAATGAAAACTCTCTTCGAAAATGTGTTTGCAGTGAGCGCGTGCTCTCTCTGACCACAACACGTGTCCAGTAGAATGAATTAAACTGAAGTGACTGGACACAACAGAAAAATCCCATGACCAGGGATTGCTGATGCTGTCTCGATAACAGATCATGATCTGTGTTGCCAGTCCCTCTCAGCTTTGCACAGGCCAGATTCACTCTTGATACGTTAGGACGGTCAACGACAAAAGTGGACACTGATTATGGCTTTTGAAGGCGACTATTTTGTCAGGAGATTTGCCTAAGTTGTTGCTTCCCCGCAGAGCTGAGAAGAGAATTTATGAAAGGATGGGTTTGGGATGGAGCTCGACCTCCTTCTGCTTCTGCGTTCCGGGAATCTTCAGAAGTTCTTTTCGACTGATCTGCCAGTGTGGTCAGGGTTGTTTTTCATATTTCAGGAATGAGGTCTCAGAACACACACACACACACACACACATGAACGCACGCACGCACGCGCACACTGACACACACACACATTCACACACACACATTCACACACACTCACACACACATAAACGCACGCACACACGCACACACACACACACACACACACACCATCCACACGGCACACACACACACACACACATACACACACACATAAACGCACGCACGCACACACACACACACCATCGAATTCGGTCAACCGATTCTGCCGATTTAGCCGATCACCACAATAAATACTTTTTATTACTTTTCACCATGATTTCATACACTAGTCTTCCTCTGAATGGACTCGACCTTTATTCACGCCTCGCCCACCCCCCTCCCCCATCACACCCCACCCCCACCCCCACCCTCCCCTTTGACAACGCCACACCACCAACATGCTCTCCAAACTAAAACATGATGCGAAAAAGATGATAGCAATTGTAGTGGGCAGGCAGGGGGGGGGGGGGGAGATTAGGGGAGGGGGTCGAGGTTAGGCGGGAGGGAGATGGTGAAGCCAGATTCAGGGAGGAGGATGAACAGTTGCCATAGTATCACAGGGAAGAAACAGGGAGAAAAAGGGGACTGTTTGTTCACGGGGGTGACAGAGGACGGTAAGGTCACGGTCTGAGCAACACATGGTCATACACGCACCACAGTCGGTATTCGCACACTTAGATCTATTGTATAGTATGGGGAGATGTATATAGCGCTTGACGTTCTCTAAGCGCTTTACATATTAATTTCTGCCACGTGAGATGGAATTTTTTACACAATATATCACGCATTCACATCGGCCAGCTAACCTCAAGCCTATTAGGGCGGGCATTCACCTTTCATGGCCTTTATTCCAAGTCACACGGGTATTTGGTGGACATTTTTATCTATGCCTATACAATTTTGCCAGGAAAGACCCTTTTGTCAATCGTGGGATCTTTAACGTGCACACCCCAATGTCAGTAGTGTACACGAACGGACCTCGGTTTTTCGTCTCATCCGAAAGACTAGCACTTGAACCCACCATCTGGGTTAGGAAAGGGTGAAGAAAATTGCTAACGCCCTGACCCAGACAGTGTCGAACTCGCAACCTCTCGCTTCCGAGGCAAGTGCGTTTACCACTCGGCCACCCACACAATCTCTCTCTCTCTCTCTCTCTCTCTCTCTCTCTCTCTCTCTCTCTCTTTCTCTCTCTCTCTCTCTCTCTTTCTCTCTCTCTCTCTCTCTCTCTCTCTAACACTCTCTCTCTCTCTCTCTCTCTCTCTCACACTCTCTCTCTTTCTCTCTTTCTCCACCTTATTGAGCTTTGTATGGAGCTTGATAGCGGGTCATAGCATGGGGAGCTTAAACCTGTGTAGGCTGTAATCATAGGCTATATAAGTTGAGCTTCGAACCTGATAGCCTTGAAACTCTCTCTCTCACTCTCTCTCTCTCTCTCTCTCTCTCTCTCTCTCTCTCTCTCTCTCTCTCTCTCTCTCTCTCTCTCTCTCTCTCTCTCTCTCTCTCTCTCCCTCTGTCTCTCTCTCTTTCTTGTTTAATCTTGTCTTCATTTACCTTTATATTATTTTATTCTCTTATTTTCTTTTCTATCCCACACTCTTCTTTTCTTGACTAATCTTCTGCTCTTCTCTTTTTTACATTTAGTCAAGTTTTGACTAAATGTTTTAACATAGAGGGGGAATCGAGACGAGGGTCGTGGTGTATGTGTGTGTGTGTGTGTGTGTGTGTGTGTGTGTGTGTGTGTGTGTGTCTGTCTGTCTGTCTGTCTGTCTGTCTGTCTGTGCGTGTGTGTGTGTAGAGCGATTCAGACTAAACGACTGGACCGATCTTTATGAAATTTGACATGATAGTTTCTGGGAATGATATCCCCGGACGGTTTTTTTCATTGTTTGATAAATACCTTTCATGACGTCATATCCGGCTTTTTGTACAAGTTGAGGCGGCACTGTCACACCCTCATTTTTTAATCAAATTGATTGAAATTTTGGCACAGCAATCTTAGACGAAGACCGGACTTTGGTATTGCATTTCAACTTGGTTGCTTAAAAACTAATAAATGAGTTTGGTCATTAAAAATCGGAAACTTGTAATTAAAAAAACATTTTTATGAAACGATCCAAAAATAATTTCATCTTATTTTTCGTCCTTTTCTGATTCCAAAAACATATACATATGTTATATTTGGATTACAAACAAGCTCTGAACATTAAAAATAAGAAAATTATGATTAAAATTAATTTTCCGAAATCGATTTAAAAACAATTTAATCTGATTCCTTGTCGGTCCCTGATTCCAAAAACATATAGATATGATATGTTTGGATTAAAAACAAACTCAGTAAGCTAAAAAGAATAGACATACAGAAAAGCGTGTTATCCTACTCAGCGCGATCACTACCGCACTATTCTGCATGGCTTGTCGATTTCACTGCCTTTGCCACGAGCGGTGGACTGACGAAACTACGAGTATGTGCAGTGCACGTTTCATTCTGTGAGTTCGACAGCTTGACTGAATGTTGTTATTTCGCCTTACGCGACTTGTTCTTCTCTTCTCAGCCAATTATTCTCGTCTTTTCCATTTTCTACTTGTGTCTTCTTGGGTTTTTCATTCTTTTTTTTTAATTTTTATTTTTTTAGCTTTTTTTTTTAGCTTGGGTCTTCTCTTTCTTCAGTCACTTTTCCTTTGTCCCAACCCTCTTCTCCTTTCTATCTCTTTTCCACATTATCTTTTGTCTTCGTTTCTCTCCGCTTCTGTTCTTTTCGCATTCTTTTGTATGAACAAGTAAAAAGTCTTAAATAAAAGCAATAGTACTGGTGTCACATGACTGATGTGAACCAGTTGATTGGCTAATGGCGATGCGCTAAAACTGTTAGCGCACTCTTGGAGTGCGCTAACTTTTCCACAGAGCGTATTCTTCCGCCCTTTGCCTAAGCGACAGTGTACTCTCATCCTCAGAATTAATTAATGACATGTAGCTTATATTCTCCACAATACCAATGATTATGACCATAAATTTCCTGCTTCTCAATTAAAGCAGAAGTGGGTTTTTTTCTGACAGATTGCATGTGCCTGTGCCACAGTTGCCACTGATCTAAAAATAGAACCCGCTGTGTCTAATTTTTCAGTTTCGACTTGCGAAGATTCCTCTCATAATTATGCCATGTTAGTGGCATGTAGCTTATTATCCACATTACCAAATGATGAGTTAGTATACAATTCCCAGCAGCTAACAGAAAACACAAGTGTTATTCCGATAACGTAGCAGCTAGATCAGCACGTAGCAGACTACACTGAAATACGACTGCATTTGTTCAGTAAATTAATGTTTTCCGAATTATTATTTCGAGGCAAAAACAATCGGAATCGAAAACGTGTAGGGTTTAGAACGTTCTTACCATATATAAGACTTATTACCAGCCTGCCTCATGCGTGCAGACTCAGTGCAACGTGACGAGCAATTTTTGTTTTTGAAATGAGACTCAGTGCAGTGGTTTGATTGCCATACCCATAGCCTAGCAGACGACATAAATCCCGCTCAGCAAATTAACATGTTGGGCAAATGTGAACGATAAAACGATGGGCATATAATACGTGTAGGGTTCAGAGCATTCTTACCGTTCATATTTAGTACCAGACTCCCCGATGAGTGAAGATACCACACGAGAAACATGCCACATTTATTTTGAAAATGTGCTTTCCGTCGACCTTGGCAAGGGGCAAAACTCTGCACAGTCAATCTGTCGAAGCTCGATGAAGGTTTCGAATCGCAAATAACTAAGAGCACAGTCCTTTCTCCGAGTTTAAATGAGGTCTCTATGAAAGATCATCACTTTTTAGCTTAACGCTACACTGGAATTTACCAACAGAAATTAAAACAAGAGTTTGCGTGTGACGAAAGCACGACACACTTGAGACAGCCCACACAAAAGTAGATCCAGTGACACAAACCTGACCACACAGTTACGCCTATCCAAATGCGCGTTGCAAAATGTGCGTTTTGAATCT
>NC_090253.1:22122627-22130127 GCF_037325665.1 Littorina saxatilis | reverse complement strand
GTGTGTCTGTGTGTGTGTGTGTGTGTGTAGAGCGATTCAGACTAAACTACTGGACCGATCTTTATGAAATTTGACATGAGAGTTCCTGGGTATGAAATCCCCGAACGTTTTTTTCATTTTTTTGATACATGTCTTTGATGACGTCATATCCGGCTTTTCGTGAAAGTTGAGGCGGCACTGTCACGCCCTCATTTTTCAACCAAATTGGTTGAAATTTTGGTCAAGTAATCTTCGACGAAGCCCGGACTTCGGTATTGCATTTCAGCTTGGTGGCTTAAAAATTAATTAATGACTTTGGTCATTAAAAATCTGAAAATTGTAAAAAAAAATAAAAATTTATAAAGCGATCCAAATTTACGTTTATCTTATTCTCCATCATTTGCTGATTCCAAAAACATATAAATATGTTATATTCGGATTAAAAACAAGCTCTGAAAATTAAATATATAAAAATTATTATCAAAATTAAATTGTCGAAATCAATTTAAAAACACTTTCATCTTATTCCTTGTCGGTTCCTGATTCCAAAAACATATAGATATGATATGTTTGGATTAAAAACACGCTCAGAAAGTTAAAACAAAGAGAGGTACAGAAACGCGTGCTATCCTTCTTAGCGCAACTACTACCCCGCTCTTCTTGTCAATTTCACTGCCTTTGCCATGAGCGGTGGACTGACGATGCTACGAGTATACGGTCTTGCTGAAAAATGGCATTGCGTTCAGTTTCATTCTGTGAGTTCGACAGCTACTTGACTAAATATTGTATTTTCGCCTTACGCGACTTGTTACATTTAGTCAAGTTTTGACTAAATGTTTTAACATAGAGGGGGAATCGAGACGAGGGTCGTGGTGTATGTGTGTGTGTGTGTCTGTCTGTGCGTGTGTGTGTGTAGAGCGATTCAGACCAAACTACTGGACCGATCTTTATGAAATTTGACATGAGAGTTCCTGGGAATGATATTCCCGGACTTTTTTTCTTTTTTTCGATAAATACTTTTGATGACGTCATATCCGGCTTTTTGTAAAGGTTGAGGCGGCACTGTCACACCCTCATTTTTCAATCAAATTGATTGAAATTTTGGCCAAGCAATCTTCGACGAAGGCCGGACTTCGGTATTGCATTTCCGCTTGGTGGCTTAAAAATTAATTAATGACTTTGGTCATTAAAAATCTGAAAATTGTAAAAAAAATATTTTTTTTATAAAACGATCCAAATTTACGTTCATCTTATTCTTCATCATTTTCTGATTCCAAAAACATATAAATATGTTATATTTGGATTAAAAACAAGCTCTGAAAATTAAAAATATAAAAATTATGATCAAAATTAAATTTTCCAAATCAATTTAAAAACACGTTCATCTTATTCCTTGTCGGTTCCTGATTCCAAAAACATATTGATATGATATGTTTGGATTAAAAACACGCTCAGAAAGTTAAAACGAAGAGAGGTACAGAAAAGCGTGCTATCCTTCTCAGCGCAACTACTACCCCGCTCTTCTTGTCAATTTCACTGCCTTTGCCACGAGCGGTGGACTGACGATGCTACGAGTATACGGTCTTGCTGAAAAATTGCATTGCGTTCAGTTTCATTCTGTGAGTTCGACAGCTTGACTAAATGTTGTATTTTCGCCTTACGCGACTTGTTTCTTCTTTCTTTCTTTCAGTCATTCCTTCTTGGTTATTCAATAAATTCCATTGGTACTATTACCGCATACATGAAATAAGGAACATGGAGCACAACAAGCTAGGCTTATGAGCGTACTCTTAAAAGCAAATGAAATTTGGCGGACGATTTTAATATAACAAATTTGAAATAATGTCAAAATAATAATGGTAAATTATGGTAGACAAACATGTAACAATAAAAGGAACAAAAACAAAGGAAAAAACAAAACAATGCTAAACTAACAACAGTACTCACACGCGCTCGCACACTCACTCGCACACACACGCATACAATGACTTCCACATGGTTGAAAATAGAATACTACCAGAACAAGGAAATGTAAACAGTACTGCACATGGTCGTTTCGAACATGGATGAGATAAATGCATTCATTATTCAAAACGTTTGCTTAATAAGATAAACCTGAATAACTGGTCAAATATCAATGCATTTTCGCTGTCTGACTTGTCTCTATTGCCATACAGAAAATCATCAGCGGTTAGCAAATCATAGTTGGGCAGTGTTGACAAGGTGACTTCACGTATTTGAAGAGATAAGGGGCAATGAAAAATATAGTGCTCCGCATTTTCAACAGGATAACCACAAGTGCATGACGGGTCGGGAATTAAATGTCTGTCAAATAGATCACTATTTAGATTGCTGATCCTCAATCTCAGTCTGCAATGGATAATTTCTGATTTTCGATCAGATGTGTATCTATACGAGGGAACAACAGAATCGTCAGAACTAATACGTTTTTTAAATAACCCAATAGAATCAAGTTGTTTTACAGTATCTGGAAGCTCATTCCACAGGGAAGTCGAAGACAGAAAAAATGACTTTTTATACAATTCAGTTCGAGAGTGGGGAGTCTGTCTGTCAAGTGGTCTTCGTCTATGGTAAGGGTTCACAGAAGCAACGAGAGGAGGCAGACGTTCTAGTAAGTATGGTGGCACGCGTGCATTAACTAATTTGAAATACAAAATCAATTTGTGTCTTTTTCGCCTCTCCTTCAGTGTTGTAAATCCTGATTCATCGTACAATTTTTGGTGACTCGTGCCACGAACTGCACCTATAATGGTTCTTATGGCATCAAGATGCAAGTTTTCTAATAAAGTAGCTAATCTGTCAGAACAGTTATCCCAAATGACGTCAGAAAAATCAAAATGGGGAATAATAAAAGATTTATACATAAGTTCAAGTGCCTTTCGGCTAAGGCGATACTTATAGGACCGAAAACATGAGAGAAGAACACGTACTTTAGATATAATTGACTGGACATGTGATTCCCATTTGCAGTCGCTCTGAATCAGTACACCAAGATGTTTGTGAACGTGGTTTTCTCTCAGAATTGTTCCATCAAATACAAGAGGAAGGGTTTCAGGCATTCTATTTCCAGAAAAGGTCATCAAGTCTGTTTTTAAATTATTGAAATTAACTTTCCATTTTTCCGCCCAGTGTGCAATTTTGGCTAAGTCTGCATTTAAGATCTGTGTCCGCGTGTTTGCATCATTTAGAGATAAATACAAACTGGTATCATCAGCAAAAAGTTTAATGACAGATTCGATATTAATGACAATATCGTTAATGTACACAAGGAACAACAAGGGCCCCAGAACAGAACCTTGGGGAACACCTGAACAAACACGTCCGTATGTCGATTTCCTGCCTTGGATAACAACGGCTTGTAACCTGCCTGTCAAATAATCTTCAAACCATTTTAATAAAACACCTCTTATGCCTATAGCATATAATTTATGCAACAAACCCTTGTGCCACACTCTGTCGAAGGCTTTTGATATATCACAGAAAACAGCCTGAGTCGTCAACTGCTTATCTAAGGATTGACAAAAATCGTCATACATACTCAACAACTGGAAACTAGTTGAATCACCAGGAATAAACCCTGACTGAGAAACCGTTAATAAATCATTCTCTGTGAGATATCGAAAAACATGGGCTTGAACACATTTTTCCAATACTTTTCCAATGCAACTGAGTAATGAAATCGGACGATAGTTACTGCAGTGTTCTTTTTCACCTTTCTTATAAATGGGATTCACATGAGCTACTTTCCAAATTTTCGGAAACTTTCCCTCAGCCAACGATCTCTGGAAAAGGGTTGCAAGCGGATTTGAAATAATACAAGCAGCAAGTTTAAGAAGTTTATTGTGAACCAAATCAGGACCTACTGCTTTCCTAACATCGAGGTTGTTTAGAACAGCGTACACCATTTCGGTAGTTATCACGAGAGGACTAATGGAAATGGGCTCTTCTTCAACTGGTGGAACGTCATCATCATGACCTTGTATATGCGACTGTCGTAGAAATGCTTCATTAAAAACCTCGGCTTTGTCCTCTGCAGAGTAATACACAATTCCATTGCTTTCAATGGGCGGAATCTCATTTGTACTCATTCCTTTCTTTTTCAAAAAAGAGTTGACTACCTTCCACCAGTCTTTATTGCCAAAATTATGAGGTGACAATATTCTATTTTCTAGTTCCCTAATGTGCTCTTCTTTCCTTTTTCTTATAACATCAGTCAAATTATTTCTCAACCGTCGGAAAAGAGACCAGCACCATACAGTATCCAGACGTTTGGCTAATGCGTGAATATATTGCTTTTTCCTAATCAACTTTTTGATTTCCTCGGTGATCCATACAGCATCGTGTCCGTTCATTGTCACTACCTTTACAGGCATACATTCTTTAGCTATCATCATTAACTTATCGGAAAACATTTCAGCGGCGTCATCAATGGATTCTAAATCGACTATATTATTCCAATCTACACTTTCCATATCTTGCAACAACTTGTCAACATCGATTTTGGAATAATTATATAGTGTTCGTTTGAATGAACCACCCGACGGTAAGTCATAATTCAAATATACAAAAGGACACGAGTGGTCACTGCATACAGGTGGTAGAACACCAACTCTTTTTACCAAGTTAGGACACGGAGTTAATACCAGATCGATTATAGTTGACGAGGTATCGGTTATTCGAGTGGGTTCTGATATCAACTGAGATAAACTGTTTGTGTTCATTAATTCCCGCAGATGAAACGGGGGGTTAACAGTACAATCAGCGTTGAGATCACCAAAGATAATAAACTTATGTGGGGTATTCATGGCAAGTTGAACGGAATCGTTGATAAGAAGCCAATGGTCGACGGTTGCACTCGGTGGTCTATAAAACACACCAACGAGAAGAGTATCTTGACCCAACTTAGTCTCAATCCAGATCGCTTCCAAATCAGGTATACACAAGTCGATCCTCGGTTTGCAAATCAGATTACTATTTACATAAACGGCTACGCCGCCGTGGGAATCCCCGGGCCTATCACGTCTAACTGGAGGGTGGTAACCTTTTAAGCAGATGCAGTCTTGGTCAACTTTGTCCGACAGCCAGGTCTCAGATACAGTTATTATATCAAACTTCCCCAATTCGGCCTCAAGGAACGGTGTCTTATATTGAAGACTGCGAGTGTTTACATGAACAATAGAGATCCCATCCCCTCGGGTTGTGCTTGGTCCAGGATTAGGATGGATATCACCACACATAAACAACAATAAGCAAATTGCAATAGATATGGTTTGAGATGTAAAATTCACAGAATCAGCACAAAAAATGAGTGAGGTGGCATATGTCCACATCGAACCAGCAAAGTTCACAGCAATGTCGTAACAACATATTGGGTCGTTACGAGTAAGCTTCTGGGCAGGAAATAAAAACAAAAAACAACGCAAGAGACAAGCCAGCACTACCACGAACGAGAATAATCATAAGCGACTGGATATTTCCCCTGTTAAGAAAAGATAGTTTATACACAGATAGCGCTGACACAACAGGGAGATAACTTCCCACACTGGCTCTGTATTGAGACAGACTACACCCACCCATCTAGGTCACAGCTCGTTGCAAAAAATCAAACAAGGCAGAGCCAAGGGTGTGCGACAATCTCCCCGACACGTGCGCCCCATCCTTTTGCATCAGGCATGAAGTCATTGTGGACAACAACAAACAACAACAAGCAAACAAACAACAACAAGCAAACAAACCAACAATCAAACAAACACACAATCAACAACGTCGACAGTTAAAGTCAACAATCAAAAACAATCGAAAACAAAATATTTAGACACGCAGTCTCGCGTGTTAATGTAAAATATAGGGTAAACTAAGGTATCAATCAAAGGTAACTATTTCAAAAATAACTAAAAAATAACTAAAACAACCAGAGATAATAGAAGAGAAAGTACTGCCACTTGCTCTCTTGAACAACATTTAATGTTCACATGCAAGACAAAGGGTAAAATGCTGACCGCATTAAATTTTGTCGTTTGGCCTGTGGTCTTTCAATACGTGCACAAACTAGGGCAGGCGTGGCACACCTGAAGAGACACGCAGACCAGCTTAAAAGACACGTGAAAATACGTGAACAGTCCTCGTGCGAAAACGTGCACAAATAGCTGGTGGCAAAAGGAAACGAGGCGCCGAGTGAGCAAAGGCAAAGTTGTTTGACACAACGGGTGCAACGGGTACATGGTTCATAGGTACATGATTTTATCATCAATTTTTTATCATCGAATCAGGTACAATGTACTTGAGATATATGACATAGTATTTTTTATGTTACGCTATTGTGTGCATACCACAACTCAATTGTACACATTGAGCCATTATCAAAAGAGTACAAAGTGGCGCAGGATGTTTGTTTGTTTTTCACTGCATGTTTTATAAATGTTTAAACTTATCATAAGATGTGCATACCATGGCTTAACTATACTCATGAAACCATCATCAACATAGTGTGTAGTACATAGTACATAGAAGCGCAGAATATTTGATATGCAATACTGCATGTTGTATATTATATATATTGTATATAGGCTATATTGTGGATACTCGTTTAGTCACTATACATATAATATATTCTAAACAATGCATCGCACTATGTGAGGAAACTTGACACAATGCATCTAGGTTGCCTATATCAAAGCGAGCAGGTTGCGCATGGTGGTCACTCTGGTGACTGCACTACCGCGCTTCATTCCTTCTTCCTTTCTTCATTTATTTATTTCGTTTCTCCGTCTGTGTGTCTGTGTGTCTGTCGTTCAGTTTTTGTCCATTGTTTTGTGTGCACGTGTGTGTATATTTCTTTTTGAAAATGTATTCGGTATTTCGCTTAGTAACTTCGAATAACGAATATTTGCTTTTAGCGTTTCAAAGCATGAACTGAAGATCGCTCTATTGCCATACTTCGACCACCTTGGCCAAAATTAGTAAGCTGCTGAATATTTTATTGATAGGCACCTTCCTTTCAACATAAACGACTATGTAAACAACCACACACACACACACACACACACACACACACACACACGCACACACACACACCACACACACACAAACAAAAACACACACACACAGACACAGACACACACAGACAGGTGGAGACAGACAGACAGGCAGACCAAAGCAGAGAGAAAGGCAGAGATAAAAGAAACAGCGACAGACCGGGAATATGTTTATTTTCAGATTAGCAAAAGAATGACAGACAGACAGACAAAAAGACAGAGACAAAAAACCGTCGAGTGCAAAACATGAGTTCTGGGATGCCTATAATTATATTCTCATGTACACTTTTCCTCTCCCAGTGCAAAAAAAAAGAGGGTTAAAGGGAGGATAAAGAAATCGAAAACTTGGACATGAATTGAAACGAGCTGATAATCATGTTCAGAGAAAGTCAACGGAACGAGGGCAAAATTTGCATGTCATTTTGAACCCTCTCTACTTTTCTTCTTTCGTGCTTTCTTCCCTTTT
>NC_090253.1:22118381-22120881 GCF_037325665.1 Littorina saxatilis | reverse complement strand
GACATCATTTGCCATAGGCTGTTTGTACGAGTATTTGTAACAAAATGGCGTCTGTGGCCATTCTGCGTAAAACAGTAATAGTAAAGACAGGGGGTTGGATGGTCACAGTGTTTGGGATGGGGGTGGGGGTTGGGGCCAGGGAGTGGGTCAAGGAATCTCTCAAGGTGAGGGCTAGAGGTCAGCCCCAGAATAAGGTCGCGGTTAATAACTGTGCTGGCTCGTGTCTGTTTCTTTGCCTCGTCAAATGCCGCTGAACCAGAAACACACCGGTGACACTGTGACGGTTCCCCTACGCTTTGTGTTCGGTGCCCTGACCCTTTGTGTTCGGTTCCCACTCGGTTCCCACACGCCAAAATTCGCGGACAAAACATCCATTTATGGTAGTATTACGCAATGTTGCTCTCTGAGAATGGTCTTGTTAGATCTGTGAGTGTTTACACTACATGCCTAGGTGCTGTTGGATTGAAGGTTTTTGATATTTTAGCCGTTATTAGGTAGAATGCCTTCCACTTTACTGCAAAACTGCATAATTCGTAGCATCGGCAAGAAATATCCTACCAAAAAATGCCTGCTTGGAACTGTCGTTGGTCCAGCAAAAAGTTCAACATGTCTGTAGCAGACAGCCCAAGTTTCAAGATTGTAGGGCCATCCAAACAGCCGTAATAATAAAAACAACAAAAGTAGTCAGTGAAATTGGCTGTTTTCGGTCCCCACACACTTTTGTGACGTAGGCGTGACGGTTCCCATAATTCATTGTGTCGGTCCCCACTTTCTGTGTCGGACCCCACTTTCGACCTAATTTCTCTGTGACGGACCCCACAACCAGCCTATTTTGTGTCGGTCCCCACACCTTCTTGGATTTATGACTTGCCGGTTACTTGTATCATTGTATTCATTGAATCTAATTGTCTCGGAGTTATTTTTCAGCAAAAACCGGCAAGGCAGCACCTTTTGTGATACCAAGTAAGTCAGATGACATCAGTATGTGTGTGTGTGTGTGTGTGTGTGTGTGTGTGTGTGTGTGTGTGTGTGTGTGTGTGTGTGTGTGTGTGTGTATGTGTGAGAGAGAGAGAGAGAGAGAGAGAGAGTGAGAGAGAGAGAGAGAGATTGACACCTTTCCAGATCACTCCGGTTATGCGACACTACCGCGAGCGTCACTACCGCGTGTCACACTACGGCGAGTACGACACTACCGCGGGTAACACTACCGCGTGTCACACTACCGCGAGTACGACACTACCGCGAGTATAACACTGCCGCGTGTCACACTACCGCGCGTACCACAACCGCGAGTACCATAACCGTAGAGAGAACGCATGCAAACTTACTTCTTGTGAGTTTGTGTTCTAACGGCTTTGATTGGAAGCAACCCATTCTATATGTATTCTGATAGTGTGTTCTGATCGTTTTGAGTTCTTGGTTAGCATGACAAACATTGAATTAGTGTTCAGAGAACAGACCAGGCCTTTTTGTTTTATATTTCAAGGAAACATTTCAACCTTTGCCTTCAGCCATGGAAGTCATAAAATGACACGCGGTAATGTTATACTCGCGGTAGTGTGACACGCGGTAGTGTTATACTCGCGGTAGTGTCGTACTCGCGGTAGTGTCGTACTCGCGGTAAGTTCTGTTTCCGTACCCGCGACAGCGGCAGCGACAAAAGAAAACGCGCGCAAACGCGTGACGTGTTTCCGTACTTGCGTTTTAAACATGCGGTAAAATCTGTAAACTCCCGCGTTGCCGCGCGACAACGCGAAAAAATCGCTCCAGGACCCTTTCAAAAAAATCGCGTCGCTTGCCGCTTGTCGCGCCGCTAACGCGTCGCGCGTGTGGAAACACTCCTGGTCATTTTCTATCTGCTTGATTTTCGTCGCACCGCTGGAAAAACGCTATCGCGGGTACGGAAACACAACTTTAGTGTGAGACGCGGTAGTGGTACTCGCGGTAGTGACGCTCGCGGTAGTGACCAGCACCCGATCACTCCACATAAACGCTGGTTCTGGTTGCATTGTGCCGCTGACATACAGCTAATAGGATTTTTACACCCCCGGTATAGGGGTGTGTATAGGTTTCACTCGATGTGTTTGTGTTCGCAAGTAGATCTCAAGAATGAACGGACCGATCGTCACCAAACTTGGTGAACAGGTTCTATACATTCCTGAGACGGTCCTTACAAAAATTGGGACCAGTCAAACACACGGTTAGGGAGTTATTGGTGGATTAAAATTATACAAGGCCTGGTCAAAGGGAAATAACCATTCTCACTGCCACCAACTGAGAAGGTTATTTCCCTTTGACGGGGGTGTAGTTCCTATCGGAGGAATTTCTTGTTTTAATCCTTTTGTGGTATTGCTGATGATGCTGAACATGTATTTTACTAGTTTACCAATATGTATCTTTGACCCTGATAGCCTACGAAAACGGAGCAATCATGGCCCAACATTGGCCCAATGCTGAATTTATTGGCGCGGTGTTGAGCCTTAGTCGGGCCGTTGTCGTA
>NC_090253.1:22095881-22113381 GCF_037325665.1 Littorina saxatilis | reverse complement strand
AACCTCTCGCTTCCGAGCGCAAGTGCGTTACCACTCGGCCACTAGTTTTATGTGAACATACCGGTGAAGAAGTCATCGGCTGGTCAGTGCTCTTGGTTTTGAGCGCACCTGACAGTTTTTATAGTACAGTCGAGCATACGATAAAAAGTGCTCGTTATAGATAGGTGATCGCTATGGAAACGGGAATTCTTCAGAAGGAAATCTAGCCTGGGATCCTTCGGAGTGGTCGTTGAAGGTGAGTAGACGCTTTCGAGAGGTGGTCGCAAGGGCAGGTTCGACTATATCAAAATTGAGTGATTGTAGACTTTAGTTTGACTGAAATGAAAGCCATATTATTTGTATAACGAATCAAAATATTGCGTCGCTTTTAAAGATCGTTTTTGAACGTGTTCAGTCGTCCAAGCCTGCTTGCGTAGGGTGCAATCTTAAAGATCCTCCTAAGACCCTTTCATTCTTTTACGGTCGTAGGTCAGCTGCGACTGACCAATTGCAAAACCGTCATTGAAGGCGAAGTCGGTTAATGCTTCCTACCCACTTTCTCCGTGTTTATTTGTTTATTTGTTTGCTTAACGCCCAGCCGACCACGAAGGGCCATATCAGGGCGGTACTTTCTCCGTGTCGCGTGGTTGGTATTTGTTGTAACTCAAGTAGCACCACCCACCCCCCTCCCTTATTCCCACACCTATTCCAATCACCAAACAAAATCCTTTTGCGACCGCCACTACCCCTCTTGCAGTGAGTGCAATTTTGGTTGTACCCGTTGATCTCCGGGATCACCTTTATAGTCACACCTTCCGTCACTTGAAGACCCGATCTTTTTCTTTATTTGGTGTTTAACGTCGTTTTCAACCACGAAGGTTATATCGCGACGGGGAAAGGGGGGAGATGGGATAGAGCCACTTGTCAATTGTTTCTTGTTCACAAAAGCACTAATCAAAAATTTGCTCCAGGGGCTTGCAACGTAGTACAATGTACTACCTTACTGGGAGAATGCAAGTTTCCAGTACAAAGGACTTAACATTTCTTACATACTGCTTGACTAAAATCTTCACAAAAATTGACTATATTCTATACAAGAAACACTTAACAAGGGTAAAAAGAGAAACAGAATCCGTTAGTCGCCTCTTACGACATGCTGGGGAGCATCGGGTAAATTCTTCCCCCAAACCCGCGGGGGGTGAAGACCCGATTCTTGTGAATCATCGATCATAGTTCCATCTGGTCTTTCATATAGGGTTAGAGCATCTTTCACTTGCACACATACCAACATTCAACAACATAGTTGCTTTCTGTGCATAGTGGATATTTTTTGTTGAATTCATCACCGACTTCCATCCTTCTATCGCACGGGGGGGGGGGGGGGGGGGGGGGGGGTTGGTTTGCGCGTGTTTTGGGCTTGTATGTTGTTGTGCGTATTTTTGTGTGTGCGTCGTCATGGTGTCTGAAGATGTTTCGTTAGCTACCCTATACTTTTCTTCGTGCTATAGTTATTTGTATCCTACATACGTGAGAGAGACACCCGTGAGATAATAATCGTTCAAATCACACGTGTGTATATCATGTAAATGAGGTCATATCAAGCAAGTCTGGCAGGGACCTGTTTTTCCACTGCTTATAATGCCAAAGTCACCGAGACAAACGTCATTATAGAAACAAAAATTGCGCTCGCTAATAATTACCCTCGATGAATCTTTAGAACTAACACGTCACGCCACACTTTCAGAGTGACGTTTCTTTGCTTTGACGTAATAGATTGCACGAGGCTTTAGAAGAGATCGAGGTTCCAAAACAAGCGTCTTCAATTTAGCTGCCTCGTCTGCAAGACATTTTCAGTAAAATACACGTAAGTACAGTATGTAGAATAAACAGAATACTACATGGCTTGCTGTGTCGTACCAGATTTACTCGTTGCTTTTTCAAATAGTGAACAGCTCGCTTTCGCTCGCAGTTCAATATTTTAAAAAAAAACCTCGTGTAAATCTGGTACGACACAGCAAGCCATGTAGTATTCTCTATGTTTCCATGTGTTGGATTAATGTGTTCTTAAAATGAATGTATGGTGCATGGTTACTACGTGTGGTGGCTAAGTGCTGTTGCTAATGGGTGTGTCATGTTGGGTTGCCATGGGTTGCTAGGTGTGCCAGTCTTGGCGATCCACCACAGAAACACATAGAACGTATAACAGTGGGCGTACACACATACGTACAATGATGACGGACAAATTACAAACCAACATGCGGTTGAACCGCGGATACGCTCATCACTGACAGTACCGACATCACCCAGGTTTAGACAAGAGAGAAAATAACATTTCACATTCAAAACCTTTAGACAAGAAAGAATCTTGAAGCATACCACACACAATTCAGGAAAACAATTCAAGAATATACTTTAAGAATAATCACAACATAATACAAAATGTACATCCTATTTCCCTATCCTATTAGAGTTAAAGTCGTCATACCTTGGCTAATCGGTGTCTGGGCACTAGTCGGACGTCTTACTTCTTCAGTGGTCAGGGCAGAGAGCAGTGAGCAGAGAGAGAGAATATTTTAATTTCAAGCCTATATATTATCATCCTCTGTCTTTTCTTATTCTTCCGTTTCATTGGCTATTCTGCGTCCCGTGACCCTCGGTTTTCTAACTCTTTTACACTTTTCTACTTTCCATTGGCTATTCAACATCAGGTGACTATTTCCATTTCATTCTAAGTTTACCACAGACAACTGTGAAATTGCTAAGTTATGGTCAAACATGTGCCAGTCTATCTCTTAGTCAATCGGTTCTATACATAACGTTCCTCTTAACTCCTTATCATAAGCAAACTTTGGCAGGTCTGTCGCTTCTAAGACAATCACTGATTATAACACTAAACTTTTTTCTTTACTTCTTATCTGCATTATTACTTGAACATTGGAACCTAGCTTTCATTTAGTCCTGTGGGGAGGGAGAATTTATAGTTAACGACACAATTGAGTCGTACTTGACTAAGTCGGAAATCCAACAACAGGTTGACGTTGAAGATGGTACGCTGAATGTTGATGTCTTGTCCGGAAGATATTGTCCGGCGAGTGAGGTCCTTCTAGGCGGTTGTGACGCGGAGAATGACGCCATTACGTAGTCGCTGTCCTGGAAATGGTAATGAGGTCATGTCATTGTTCCAGTGTTCTGTTGTGCACTTCTGTATTGTGCAGTGTTCATATAGACAGGAGTGTTTATCAGCAGTGCTCGTTTGTGGTGACCGGCGTCGGTGAGGTATGTGTTCAGAATGTGACGCCGGCGTGACCTTGTGTGAGGTCACATACAGTTTCAGTGTAGAGTGGATGGATATCTGGGGCCCGGGTAGCTCAGGTGGTAGAGCACTGGACTTGTGATCGAGAGGTCGCTGGTTCGAATCCGGGCCGGGACGGACACGGGTCAACTTTATGTGCAGACCCAGAGACGGTATCCATCTCCCACCCCCGTGTCACCACAATGGCACGTTAAAGATCTTGGTCATTCCACCATAAGTGCAGATGGCTGATACCACCTAAACACGCAAACATCAAAAGCCGTGAGGGCGTAAAAACTCGAATCGTATAAACCAATTCATGTCCAATATAGGCAATTAAGACCTGACGGACAATAAGCCCCTTAAAAATTTACTTTTTTTTATTTGATGGATATCGTAACACTGGATTAGGCGACGGGGTCTTTCGTTGATAGCCCTCGAGTTGAAGGGCGGTGTAGAGACCGATGACGTGGCATTAGGCGGACCAGGCTGGCGCGAAGGATAGGCCAGGCTGTAGATATAGAGGGTCGACCACGCGTCTATGTTGACCAGGTGAAGGAGGTGTTACGGCGAGACTGCCGTGAAAAGTGTGAAGTACCATGTTGTGGTTTTCCGACTTTGGAGTGGGGTAGACTAATTTAAAGGAGGTTTGGTGAACGGATCATTTGCCAGGTTTGACGTTGTTGTACAAGGTTAGCGAAGCCGCCAGATACGTCATCTGAAAAACCAATATATCGTATACTAGATGATTACCCGCTTCGCCGGGTACCGGCTTCGCCGGGATACTCGGCTTCGCAGGGAAGAAGTAGAGCCGGGAAGAAGTAGAGGAATACCCGGCTTCACCGGGATGAACGCGTTGTGGACAGTGACCTTCTAAAAATAGTAACGGGAATATCCGGCTTCGCCGGGATGAAAGCGTTGTGGATGGTGACCTTCTAAAAATAGTAACGGGAATATGGATTGACGCCACACGAAGGAAGGGAGATAAACGCGCAAAACACTGGAGAAGATAAGGAAGAGTTACTGGGAATGGATGTAGTGGATCTACAGAAAAACCAAAATCGGTTCAGCGCTGCGCGCTGAGAGCACGTGTTGAAAATTCTCATCGACCAGGTTGTGTCCGGGGTGTACCTGAATATGCCCACCACATTTGAAGCAGATCCATCGAGAACTTTGGCCGTGCATCGCGAACACACACACACACACACACACACACACACAGACAGACACAAGTCTTTAGGCTTTTTCAAATTTCCCTTGTTTTAACCTAATTTCTTGGTTAAAACTTGTCTAAATTTCTAAATTCTTTCTTAATAAATATCAATTCTACACTTTGGCCTTAAATCAAAGTGTTTCCCTTCACAGATATCCTCTTGGGGTTGTCAGATAAGGGTAGTCTCCCATGCCAACAGAAGCTACCATTCAGAGAATGGTTTGCTTCTTAGTTGGATACCATGGGTTGACAACTCTCGCCATCAGTACCACCTGACCACTGATGAGACACAATAGTGTCGAAACACGTGTCTGGTCTAGGTACAAATACAATGGTCCTCCTCAGGACTAGATTACCTTGCGATACGTCCCCCATAAAGGGACTTTGCTCTGTAAATCTCGGTCCCCCTTGAGGAGGGTCTGATGCTCCCAATAGGCTGTCTGTGAAGGGATACTTACTTCTCTCTCTATCTCTGCTAAGAGATTTTAACAAATCTCGGAAGAAAGTCTCTGCTGACTTTCAATTGTTTCTTTCACAATTTCTGATGTTTTATAATGTGGTCACCGTGAAAGTTGCATCGCCTTTAAAGCGATCCAATTGAATAAAGCAGAAAACTTCTTCTTTACCAAGTCCTGTGTTGAACAGCAATGAAAAGTTGACCGCTTTTCCTGTTTAACCTTTTCAAAATTAGATCTAACTTGTTCGCGTATCCATTTCTGGATCTGCAGGCTGGTACAGAGTTACCTCCCTTTAGGCTTTTTCAAATTTCCCTTGTTTTAACCTAATTTCTTGGTTAAAACTTGTCTAAATTTCTTAATAAATATCAATTCTACACTTTGGCCTTAAATCAAAGTGTTTCCCTTCACAGATATCCTCTTGGGGTTGTCAGATAAGGGTAGTCTCCCATGCCAACAGAAGCTACCATTCAGAGAATGGTTTGCTTCTTAGTTGGATACCATGGGTTGACAACTCTCGCCATCAGTACCACCTGACCACTGATGAGACACAATAGTGTCGAAACACGTGTCTGGTCTAGGTACAAATACAATGGTCCTCCTCAGGACTAGATTACCTTGCGATACGTCCCCCATAAAGGGACTTTGCTCTGTAAATCTCGGTCCCCCTTGAGGAGGGTCTGATGCTCCCAATAGGCTGTCTGTGAAGGGATACTTACTTCTCTCTCTATCTCTGCTAAGAGATTTTAACAAATCTCGGAAGAAAGTCTCTGCTGACTTTCAATTGTTTCTTTCACAATTTCTGATGTTTTATAATGTGGTCACCGTGAAAGTTGCATCGCCTTTAAAGCGATCCAATTGAATAAAGCAGAAAACTTCTTCTTTACCAAGTCCTGTGTTGAACAGCAATGAAAAGTTGACCGCTTTTCCTGTTTAACCTTTTCAAAATTAGATCTAACTTGTTCGCGTATCCATTTCTGGATCTGCAGGCTGGTACAGAGTTACCTCCCTTTAGGCTTTTTCAAATTTCCCTTGTTTTAACCTAATTTCTTGGTTAAAACTTGTCTAAATTCTTTCTTAATAAATATCAATTCTACACTTTGGCCTTAAATCAAAGTGTTTCCCTTCACAGATATCCTCTTGGGGTTGTCAGATAAGGGTAGTCTCCCATGCCAACAGAAGCTACCATTCAGAGAATGGTTTGCTTCTTAGTTGGATACCATGGGTTGACAACTCTCGCCATCAGTACCACCTGACCACTGATGAGACACAATAGTGTCGAAACACGTGTCTGGTCTAGGTACAAATACAATGGTCCTCCTCAGGACTAGATTACCTTGCGATACGTCCCCCATAAAGGGACTTTGCTCTGTAAATCTCGGTCCCCCTTGAGGAGGGTCTGATGCTCCCAATAGGCTGTCTGTGAAGGGATACTTACTTCTCTCTCTATCTCTGCTAAGAGATTTTAACAAATCTCGGAAGAAAGTCTCTGCTGACTTTCAATTGTTTCTTTCACAATTTCTGATGTTTTATATATATATATGTTCTGCGCGAACTTAGAATCCGGTTTCATTCTAGAATGGACCGGGTCCAGGTTGGAATTCTAACCCTGCGCAAGTACAGGGGTGCCATTCTAGAATGAAACCCTTGTTGCTGGTCCATTCTAGAATCGGCCGTGCGCAAGGTTGGAATTTGGGTTCAAGTTGGAATAGTCATTTCAGTTAGACTATCACACAACCAAAGCCACAAATGTGGATTTTCTGTTTGTTTTTGTTTTTTGTGTGTTTGGTTGGGTTTTTTTCTCGGGTTTTTTACACTTTACTCAAAGACATCGTGAATTGGGATTGTGATGTTCTGAAAGTGATTACGATTTTGAGAGACACTCAGCACTGATCGCTACGAACGGAAATTTCCGGACTGACAGTGTTTTGCCGATCTCGCTTGTAACTTTTAATCTTATTCATATACATGAAGTTGGTCTTCTGAATTGTGAAGATATAATGTCAACTTTTTTTAAAACCTGTGACAACAGCTCTATAACTCACTCTGTCCTTCTGTTGGTCTGTCTGTCGGTTAGTCGGTCTGACCGTCTGTCTGTCTGTCTGTCAAAAAAATTGTCAAAAAACCGGACATTTCCGAGAGGGAGACAGCGCTGACATTGCAAGCGGCCGCAACCGGCTCTCATCACAAACATAACTGCCCTGCAAACAATACCGCCCTGGTAGTCCCCCTTGCTATGGTCTGCCTTTGTTTATTGCGTACTCAGGAGTGTCAACTTTCTTGACATGACATGACATCGCAAGATCGCCAAAGGATTTTTTTCAGGGGTAGACAAATCAGCCCCATTTTATCAAAGGGAAGGTGCAGGTGGAGATAATTCTAGGGAAGACAACTCTGTCTTACCTACAAACATTACGGCCCCCTTCATTCAAGGGTTTCATTCTAGAATGGCACCCCTGTACTTGCGCAGGGTTAGAATTCCAACCTGGACCCGGTCCATTCTAGAATGAAACCGGATTCTAAGTTCGCGCAGAACATATATATATATATATATAAGCAAAATATCATAGGAATTGTTTCCTTAAACACCGAACCAAATAATATATACCGTTACCGTTATTCATTCCCCCCAAAAATCAATTATTAAACAGGTAAAGACAACAACAAAATCAGTTTGTCTTTAAAGGATGTATCTGCAAGGTCGGGATTTGTAGCAATAAGCAAAAAGAATTTGTTTGCATATTAATGTAAAAAAACCAAAAACATCTAGAAAAAAACAACGAAAAACGAAAAACAAAAACAATACAATACAATACAATACAATACAATACAATAATCTTTATTCATCTCTAAAAGAGAAATTACAAGCTTGACTGTGTGTCTGTAAAATCAATCAATTAATCAATCAATCAACCGTGCATGTAGTAACATTCACATCGCATATTCACATCATATCGTTACACGCAAACATTGTACCCACACACTTACTAAAATAAGCCTACAAATAGAAGCAAAAATAAACAAACAAACCAAAACAAATGGACAGTCAACTATGTTGTGAGTTAAATTGTTACGAATTAGGTCGTGATTTGCTTTTGGTTTGTTTTTGTTTTTAACCTGTCGAAGGTTATTCATAATATGGTATACAAAAACATGCACATAAATACAAGTCTAACTTAAGGCAGATACATTTAACTCAAAATGTTGAATCACAGATTTACTAACTTAAATATTATACTTCATAGTGGAACATCCGTTCCTCAATGAAATTACTTTATGTAAAACAATTATTTGATCAAACAATGTGTAATACTACCTGGGAACATAAAAAAAAAATTATTATATAAATATAGCATTATGAAAATGTTGTGGACCTCATCTGAGTAAACAATTGTTTAACTTTGAGGTTAAATTCAAACTTTCACATACTGAATTAATTACACACAAAATAACTTGGTATTTTGTGTACGAATGTCCATCTGTATAAAAAAAAATTTTACAAATGAACGAGGGACATAATTATGTATGTTTTTTGTAGATTTACAATAATGGTTATATTGCTTATACTTAATTGATTATAACATAATTATATTAAAACAACTATGATACAACACGAGGACGTTAGGTGAGGACAGCAGCATGAACCGAAATAAGGTTGACAGTGAAGATAAAATTCTCTTGTTTACAATTGCATTGACGGATGCCAGGTTCCGTAGAGAAAGAAAACATTTCGAAGGAAAGGTCACCTATATTCATATATACAGGTCATAGGTGCTTCCTTATGAAAATGGAGCACTTTAGGTCAGTCAATTCATTGTCCGGGGCAGGCAAATTCGGTGGGTCAATTGGGTCGCTCGCCACGTCATTGTGGGGGCCGAGTTGTGTCAAGGACCCACTGTGGCTCTCTAGAGTGAGGTAACTAAGATAGTGTTGGAATTTCTCGGCTATCATTGTGTTTGCTTAAAGCATTCCACGAAGACGAGACGAAGGTCGTTGACGAGCCACAGGCACATGTAATAATGGATACTGTGGGATGTGTATCTTAATAGGCCAATTGGTCACTGAAGGGGACCATAATGGTGTATGGACGTAATACGTTTACGTAAGTAAAAACATTTATACACACAAAATTAACCAAAATAATAATAATAATATAAGTACTTGAATCTAACTCTAAAGCAGTGACCTTTCGTTTGGAATCGGGGTAACCTTGCGTTCTGTTGTAATCTATATATATATACGACTTGTGTCTGTGTGTGTGTGTGTGTGTGTGTGTGTGTGTGTGTGTGTGTGTGTGTGTGTGTGTGTGTGTGTCACTGTGTGTGTGTGTGTGTGTGTGTGTCCGCGATGCACGGCCAAAGTTCTCGATGGATCTCTTTCAAATGTGGTGGCCATATTCAGGTACACCCCGGACACAACCTGGTCGATGAGATATTTTAACACGTGCTCTCAGCGCGCAGCGCTGAACCGATTTTGGTTTTTCTCTGGATCCATTTCCAGTAACTCTTCCTTATCTTCTCCAGTGTTTTCAGCGTTTATCTCCCTTCCTTCGTGTGGCGTCAATCCATATTCCCGTTTCTATTTTTAGAAGGTCACTGTCGACAACGCTCAATCCATATTCCCGTTATACTATTTTTACTCTTCTCCAGTGTTTTGCGCGTTTATCTCCCTTCCTTCGTGCGGTGCGCCGGCAAAGCCGGCGTACACCCGGCGAAGCCGGGTCCCCGGCGCAGCCGGGTATTCGGCTCGACTTCTTCCCGGCGAAGCCATACCCGGCGAAGCGGGTATTCATCTAGTTCGAATATATAGGAGTAACCTAAAAAAATAACTACAAGTACATGTATTAATATACTTATCAAATTCAGGGTCTTTTTTTTTAAACCAAAATATTCAATTAATTAAATAATATTTCAAAACTTGTAAGGTTTAGATTTAAAATACTAAATTAAGTTTGTACTAAATATATCAATTACGAGGGGAACAAAAAAATATATATAACTAAACAAAATTCTAGTATTTTGACTCATTATGGGAAAAAAACTAAAACAAAAAAACAAAAACAAAAACAAAACAATTATACTTCTTCTTATCTGTACATTACCCACAATTAAGAAAAAAGTTTAAACAACATTTATTATAACTTGTATTCAACATCAGGTGCCTATTTTCATTTCATTCTAATTTTACCACAGACAACTGTGAAATTGCTAAGTTATGGTCAAACATGTGCCAGCCTATCTCTTAGTCAACCGGTTCTATACATAACGTTCCTCTTAACTCCTTATAACGTTCCTCTTAACTCCTTATCATAAGCAAACTTTGGCAGGTCTGTCGCTTCTAAGACAATCACTGATTATAACACTAAACTTTTTTCTTTACTTCTTATCTGCATTATTACTTGAACATTGGAACCTAGCTTTCATTTACCTACTGACCAACTGGCTGCTAAATGTATTCCTCAATCTCACTATACAACTCGTTACTATTAACTCAATTCAATGTATAATATTTACAATTGTCAGTAAGTACTGGTGTCACATGACTGATGTGAACCAGTTGATTGGCTAATGGCGATGCGCTAAAACTGTTAGCGCACTCTTGGAGTGCGCTAACTTTTCCACAGAGCGTATTCTTACGCCCTTTACCTAAGCAAGACTGTGCTCTCATCCTCAGAATTAATTACTGACATGTAGCTTATATTTTCCACAATACCAAATGACCATAAATTCCCTGCTTCTCAATTAAAGCAGAAGTGGGTTTTTTTCTGACAGATTGCATGTGCCTGTGCCACAGTGCGGCTGCCACTGATCTAAAAATACAAGCCGCTGTGTTTCATCTAATTCTCGCCGACTTGCATAGATTCTTCTCATCGTGTTTGTGGCATATAGCTTATCATCCACATTACCAAATGATGAGTTAATATAAAATTCCCACCCGCTAGCAGAAAACACAAGTGTTATTCCGATAACGTACCAGCTAGACCAGTTTGGAAGACTGACTCGATCGACTCTGTCATACGTAGCCGCACTGACTACACTGAAATACGACTGCATCAGTTCAGTAAATGAATGGTTTCCGAATTATTATTTCAAGGCAAGAACAATCGTAATCGAAAACGTGTAGGGTTCAGAACGTTCTTACCATTATAAGACTTATTACCAGCGTGCCTCGTGCGTGCAGACTCAGTCAGTGCAGACTGCATGCAGTGGTTTGATTGCCCTAGCAGACGACATAAACCCCGCTCAGCAAATTAACATGTTGGGCAAATGTGAACGAAAAAACGATGGGGATATAATACGTGTAGGGTTCAGAGCATTCTTACCGTTCATATTTAGTATCAGACTCCCCGATGAGTGAAGATACAACTGAACACGAGAAATATGCCACATTTGTTTTGAAAATGTGCGAACCGTCGAGTCCCGCGGCTTCGAGTCAATTCAAGGGGAGTCACTCCGCACAGTCAATCCGTCGAAGCTCGACTGGAGGTTTCGAATCGCAAATAATGAAGAGCACAGCCCTTTCTCCGAGTTCAAATGAGGTCTCTCTGAAAGATCATCACTGTTCAGATTAACGCTACACTGGAATTTACCAACAGAAATTAAAATGCGTGTGACGAAAGCACGACACACTTGAGACACCCCACACAAAAGTAGATCTTTACTGTACACGACCTGACGACACAGTTATGCCAAATGCGCGTTGCAAAATGTGCGCTTGGAATCTTCTTTTTTCTATGGCGGTACTGACAATATCGTTATTGAAACAATCCCAGTGCACTAAGGGATTTATAGAGCAAATCTCGAAAATAATTATTGAACTCAGCGCTATGCGCTTCGTTCAATAATGAATTTTCTCGATTTGCTCTATAAATCCCTTAGTGCACTGGGATGTCTCAATAACTTAAATTATCGTTACAACCTAAATCCCGTTTTAAACTCTAAAATCCTAATTTTCACCGTGTGATACTTCCATCATGTACCATGCATATAATAACAGTGACCCTCCACCACGAAATGAGTCGCATGTCACCTCGCGCGGTCCTGCGCTAGGCTTAATATATAGTCCGGGGAGTGTCTGGTAACAGTGTGAGGGTCACCTTAGTCACAAGCTTACAACTCAAACAGTTTTCGCTCTTTTCTAAAACGGTTTTCACCACTGGATAGAGCATAAAAAACTCTTTAGGAAAATGTAAAGAAATGAAAATCATGCAAAGGTGACATGCGACTCATTCCGTGGTGGAGGGTCACTTATTATTATATAGTTCCATCCGGTATTTCACATTGGACAAGAGCCCTCTTTCATTCACCAGGACGCGTACCAAAGCTTTTCTGTTGTCAACACTGACCATGTCTAGGCTATTGTTGATTTGATCAAACAACAGACAATGTCTTATAAATACAATTAATTGATAATTATGAAATAATAAATTCTTCCAGGTAATTTGATTAATGAGAAAGCAACCCTCTGTAACAACACGCCCGGTCGCTGACTTCGATTTTTCAGTTAAGTCCGACTCAGACAATGTAAATAAGTTACAGCCCTTCTAAATCGCGCTCAGACTATTTCTCCATTTAGCTGTCAAGGAGAAGGGAGGAAACGACGTAAAGGGTGGGGGTAAATGGGGGGTGGCAGTCACGTTCGACATTTCTAACCACCCCCCCCCCCCCTCCCCCTCCCATATGTAAATATTTAGAAGTGTACACATAGCTAGTTGGGTAAGGCACAAAAAAAAAGGTGTGGTTAAGGTAACATAGCCAAAAAAAATTGGGTAGGAAGGTAGGCAATCACTTTTATTTTTTTAACTTTTTTTTCTGATGTGTACAAATTAAACCTACTTGACAGGGAAATAAGTGTGCGACTCGAGCGCTTTCGCTTTCATTGCGTTTTCTGCACTCGTTTTCTTGGTTTT
This sequence comes from Littorina saxatilis, assembly GCF_037325665.1. Taxonomy (NCBI): domain Eukaryota; kingdom Metazoa; phylum Mollusca; class Gastropoda; order Littorinimorpha; family Littorinidae; genus Littorina; species Littorina saxatilis. The sequence goes on along the minus strand of NC_090253.1, from coordinate 22,100,533 downwards.
TTTTGGGTTTTTTTGACAAATGTAATAAAAAGTTATAGGGTCGGCCCCTAAAAATAGGGTAGGTCGGGTTACCGTAACCACACCTATTTTTTTTTAGGCCTAACAGACCGTTCACCATCCGCTCTATACAGAGTCGAATTCCAGTGTGACTATGACGGCTTTACAGCGCCAAAACTTCAAGTTACCATTTTCATGTTGAATGAGTTTTATTTTGTAATTCATCACGTGTTCTGTTTATGGTTATTTTTATTGAAATTTTAATTTTCTCGTGGACGTTTTTATTCTCACTCGGACATTGTAATTATCTGGTTTTGACACAAGGAAGCCGTCATATACACGCGCCCCTTACTTGGTCTTGTCGACTTCCCCAGCCCCCAGCCCCTCCCCTCTCCTTCAGTTGGGAGTGAGGGTCAATCCTCCCTAGCTGAACGACTTTTGTTTTAAGGCAACAAAAAAAAAGTCTGTTTACGGTATCCCGACCGACCCTATTTTTTCACGCGACCCTAGACTTTTTGGGGGCATTTGGGGGGGGGGGGGGATTAAAATTAAAAAAAAGTCTTTGTTTTTTGGCAAAATAACCTACAAATATGTGTTTTTTTGAGAAAAAAAAATCCCGACCTACCGACCCTATTTTTTGGGCCTATGTTACTGTAAACAGACTTTTTTTTTCCCAAATGGTTGTGTTGTTGTTTGTATTACTGATGTAGGGTGTGTTCTTTTCTTCTTCTTCTTTTTAATTTGCAGTTTTGTGCATGGTGATTGCTCAGCGCAGCAGTTGTATTTAGTGTTATAGGATTTCCCCAACCCGATGTTATGGGTATATAGTACGCAGCTGTTGTTGTTGTTGTTGATGTTGTTGTTTTTAAGTCGTAGTTGTATGTACGTTTTCGGCAGGTTTGTTGCTTTGGGCCGTGTGTTCCCACAGCTGTCGATGGTACTCACCTGTTGTTGTTGTTGTTGTTGTTGTTGTTGTTGTTGTTGTTGTTGTTGTTGTTGTTGTTGTTGTTGTTGTTGTTGTTGTTGGTGTTGTTGTTGTTGTTGTTGTTGTTGTTGCTGAAGATGATGATGATGATGATGATGATGATTACTTATAACTGCTCAACGTCAAGTCGTCGTCGTCGTCGTTGTTGTTGTTGTTGTTGTTGTTGTTTTTGTCGTCGTTGTTGTTGTTGTTGTTGTTGTTGTTGTTGCTGTTGTTGTTCGTCGATTTAACTTTCGCTCTAATTGTTTTTGTTCGTGTCCTGTCATTGCTTTACTTTTATCGTGCGGAAAAACATCCGGGTGGGGAGTGGACCTAGTAAATTATTTTTCACCATTTTTTTCATTGACGCAGGTTCTTACGTCATCGCTGGCCCTTTCAAAGACGGGTGAAGGTGAAGGTCGTTTGCTGGACAGGACAGGTCTGACATTTTTAGGCTTTAGTTATTGTCATTTCTTTGACACCTAGTTTTTGTTCTCCTTGAGTGAAAAACTTTTAACAAGTTTATGTCCAGTGTTGGGTCCGTTCGTGATGGGTTTTTTTTCTGTTTCGATGTAGGCACGGTTCCTACTGGCAGAATGCAGTCGTTCGAACAGGTTAAACATTCAGGGCAGATCATCATCATCATCATCATCATCATCATCATCATCATCATCATCATCACCATCATCATCATCATCGTCGTCGTCGTCGTCGTCTTAATGAAAATGATGATGATAATACTATGTAACATTATAAGCATACGCTTTCTTTGTTTGTCTGTCTGCCTCTGTCTGTCTCTGTCTGTGTCTGTCTGTGTCTGTCTGTCTGTCTTTATGTCTGTCTGTTTCTCTCTGTCACTCTGTCTCTGTCTGTCTGTCTGTCTGTCTGTCTGTCTGTCTGTCTGTCTGTCTGTCTGTCTGTCTAAAGCGAAGGCAGCTGAAGCTGAAGCTAAAATTAAGGCAGCTGAAGCTGAAGTTAAAGCAAAGGCAGCAGAAGTTGAAGCTGATAGAAGGGAAAGAGCTGAAAATGCTGATTCCAAAAACATATAAATATGTTATATTCGGATTAAAAACAAGCTCTGAAAATTAAAAATATAAAAATTATAATTAAAATTAAATTTCCGAAATCGTTTTAAAAACAATTTCATCTTATTCCTTGTCGGTTCCTGATTCCAAAAACATTTATATATGATATGTTTGGATTAAAAACACGCTCAGAAAGTTAAAACGAAGAGAGGTACAGTAAAGCGTGCTATGCAGCACAGCACAACCGCTACCGCGCTAAACAGGCTCGTCACTTTCACTGCCTTTGCACTAGCGGCGAACTACGGTCATTGTGAAAAAAATGCAGTGCGTTCAGTTTCATTCTGTGAGTTCCACAGCTTGACTAAATGTAGTAATTTCGCCTTACGCGACTTGTTACACCCCCGGTATAGGGGTGTGTATAGGATTCGGTCGATGTGTTTGTTTGTTTGTTTGTTTGTGTGTGTTTGTGTTCGCATATAGATCTCAAGAATCGTCGCGATATAACCTTCGTGGTTGAAAACGACGTTAAACACCAAATAAAGAAAGAAAGAAAGATCTCAAGAATGAACGGACCGATCGTCACCAAACTTGATTCGGTCGATGTGTTTGTTTGTTTGTTTGTTTGTGTGTGTGTTTGTGTTCGCATATAGATCTCAAGAATGAACGGACCGATCGTCACCAAACTGGGTGAACAGGTTCTATACATTCCTGAGACGGTCCTTACAAAAATTGGGACCAGTCAAACACACGGTTAGGGAGTTATTGGTGGATTAAGATTCTACAAGGACTTATAGAGGGACATATTAATGGTCAAAGGGAAATAACCTTCTCAGTTGCTGGCAGTGAGAATGGTAAGGACGGGGGTGTTTTTCCTACCTCGGAGGAATTTCTTGTTTTTCTTGTTTTTGTGATTCTCGATTTTGTGGGTTCAAAATATAAGCTTAGCAAAACCATTCTGTTTCATGCTTTTATTTGATTTTGTTTTCTCAGGAATGTAACTCAAGAAAAAAAAAGTTTTCATTTGAAAATGCTTCGTAGGTGTAATACAAGTTTAAAGGTTATGCGATTTTTAGTGAACTTCACTTTTGGTCAAAATCCATATAGAGAAGAGAGGGGTGGGGCTGGGCGGGGATGGGGGGGAGAGAGGTTAGGGATAGGAGAGGAGGGATATGGGAGGAATCTTTTATGTTTCAAACCGGCGAGGGTACAAACAGGTTCGCAACCGCTCTCCTTCCATTCCTTTGTGTTACGACCCCGTAACAGCGAACCTCGCTGCCTGTTTTCAAGGCCCACAACTACAGTCATTTTTTCTTTGTCAGAGAGAGAGAGGGGCTTAGAGAGAGTGAGAGAGAGAGAGAGAACTGAACTTAACTGAAATGAACTGAACATTATTTTAAAAGGATGAAGAGTTAAAGGCTTAGCGTTCACCTTGGGACGAGCACACACACATACACACACACACTTACACACACACACACTTACACACACCCACACACACACACACACAGACACACACACTCACTCACACACACACACACTCACACACACAGACCAAAGATCTTGTAGGCTACAAAATCTTTGCACAGACACACACACACAGACACACGCATACACACTTAGCACTTTCTCTGACACTTTTTCACCTTGCAAAACGCTTTTTGCTGCGCGGAAGGAATGTGGTATCGACGGGAGTGGGGGCCGGCAAAGGGGGAGGGAGAGGGTGGGGGGGGGGGGCGATAGAGAAAGAATGGTGTTGAGGGGGGGGGGGGTGAAATAGAGATAGAATGGTGGTGGGGGGGGGGGACAAGATATAGTCTACGGAGTGTGACGATGGAGACGCACGTAGGCCCTACACGTGTGCGAGAGAGCGAGTGAGAGGGAGAGAGAGAGAGAGAGAGAGAGCCCGGGGAGGGAGGGAGGAAGAGAGAGAGTGTGAGAGAGAGATATAACAACAACAACAACAACAACAAAAGCAAGAGATGAGTGTATTAACAGACAGGGTGTGTGTGTGTGTGCGCGCGCGCGTATGCCGGTGTGTGTGTATGTGTATGTGCGTGTGTGTGTGTGACGGAGGGGGAGGGAGGTAGACCGTGAAGTACATAAAAAAGGCAGAGGAAAGAAGGAGGAGGGCTGTGTGCGTGTTGTGGGAGGGGGTAGACAGAGAGTTGGGGGGGGGGGGAGAGAGAGGAGTCGTGACGTTACCCCACCACACGATTAACATAAGCGTTCAGCCCCTCCTGGGCCTGTCATGGCAAATGATGATCCAGCGACTGAAATCTAGGTCAAGCCGACCTATTTACCGGCTCGCGACCTCAGCTGACCAGACAGAGGGAAGAAGAAGATTGGGGGAAGAGGATTTAGAGCGGGAGGGGCTGGAGGGAGCGGTGGTAAAGGGGTTGGGGGGGCGGGCGGGCGGGGTTTGGATGTTGTCTTCGCTCGATAGCGCAGCGGATGTCTGTAGCCGCAGGCAAGCTCTTGTACCTATAATTGGGGGTGGTCTGGTTACTTTTACTGGTCTGCCAAGGCGCTGCGCAGGGGTAAAACTATACCGCTTATCAGTAAACAATGAAGATAAGATGTTTCCTTCCTCTGCACAGGACGCCCCAGCCACAGGACAGCTACCACCTGCTATCCAGACCACAGCAGGTGGTCATCTTCCGCCTGAG
>NC_090253.1:22094376-22095681 GCF_037325665.1 Littorina saxatilis | reverse complement strand
GTGCCTGCCCTGTGATATATTAATTTCTTGTTATTTGGTGATGTCAGATTCTGATTGCATCGGACAGCCATTTTAGATGATGAAAGACGCATTGTGCGTAATGTTCACACCAACAGAAGACTATCATGTGGAAAGGTCGTCGCCCTGTGATGCATCCTTTCATTTCTGTGCCCGTGGATGTGTAAGCTAATCCTGTACGTGTCTGCTGTCGTCATTGTCGGAATGCTTAAAGGTCCACTCCGCCTCCTGACAAAAATTCGCCTCACCGTCTCACTTCTGCTCGTGCTTAAACATGGTATAAGGCTATCCCTCCACTTGGTCACATACAAAAAATGAACAGCATGGGTGCTCTCTGTGCGCGGTGGTACTATGTTCTTAATTAAAGAATTAGATTTGGTAAAATACATGTAATGGTGCCTTTTTTGGAAGTTAATTCATAAAAAATGTCGAACTCACCTCAACCAGCATGGTGTTGGTTATCCCCGACTAATAAGTAATAAAGCCTGGTCAGAGTTAAGAGGGTGTGCTTAACTAGGCTTATTTAGTAGCCTACAGGCTTTTTTCAATCAACCACATTCGTTTCGTGCCACATAAGGAAGTGCTACATCACAAATGTTGTGTACACGTCATTTCCGGTTGGCGGTGAAACGAAGTTAACACCAAAAACACAAACGACTTTCGTTGATTTGGGCGATTCTACTTTCGTTGACTTTGTAATCATGTTTTGGTTATTTCTGTATGGAAACCTTTAATCTATTGGATATAGGTTACCTGATCGTTATTTTAACTGTTCATATCTTCCTACTTTAAGGTCTGGAGTGGACGCTAAAGTCGATCTTTCACTGCATTTCTGTAGCATACATTTGCCTAGGTTGCGCTTGGGAAAATCAAAGATGGCGGCCCGGAGCCGGTTGCCGCTTCACGACTTTAGAGTTCTATTTCTTCCATAATTTGTGAACTGTCTCACTTTGAACAGTTATAAATTGTATGAGTAGAGCTTCGGGTTGCAAATTAATCGCACATAACACACATCGCACATCGCGCTTCTTCTGCGAACAGAACTTCTCTGCTGGCGTCAGTCTAAACCGCGACACTTTTTAACACGCACTGTTGAGTTTCGTTGTGCGCGCGCATCCCAGCGGGCAAGAGAAAATGAGGTGGTGAAGAGAAAGTGGTGGGTTTTTTCTTGTCTCTAAATCTAGCTACTGTTTTCATGCACGGGGCGGACTTGGCCTTTCAAGACTGAGACGGTGAGCCGAACAGTTTCCCTTTTTCTTTAATTGGTGTTTAACGTCGTTTTCAACC
>NC_090253.1:22051876-22089376 GCF_037325665.1 Littorina saxatilis | reverse complement strand
CTTTTATTTTATTTAATTTTGCTCACCACCACCGCCGCCATCACCCCCAGCGACCCTCCCCGTCAGCGACAGACTCGGTAGCCTGTGGCAGCTGCGACACTTTGGCTTGTTGCCAAGAATCAGTGCCAGCCCTCTTCATCTGTCCTTCCGTCCTTCCTTCCTTCCTGTCTTCCTACTTTCTCGTCGTGGCTTTTTTGCTGATATTGCGATTTTTGTTCTCTTGTTTGGGCTTTTTTTTCTTCTTCAAAAGTTTGAACTTCAAAGGTGAAGTTGAAGGAATTGGATATCTATCGACCACTGACTGTTCGAGATTGCGGTCTTATTGTACTGTTCAAAAAAAGAAACGCATAGTTGCTACTTGCCAAATTTGTTTTATTTTTCGAAAAAATTAACAGAAAATCCAATATTTAGATTATTTGTTTGAAATTTGGTATGGACACAGTTGAATGCACACACAGTTCATTTGCATCTTCAAATCAATCAGTCAATCAATACGATTGGGTGCCGAGGCTGTCAAGTCAGTAGGGGGTGTGACTGCCTTGAGCAGCAACAACTGCCCGGCACCTTCTGGGCATGGACTGGATCAGATGCCGGATATCTTGCTGTGGGATGGTGTCCCACTCCTCCTGAAGTGCCTGCAATAGATCGCGGTGATTTGCCGGCGCTTCTTCTCGCCTGCGCACACGTCTGTCCAATTCATCCCAGAGGTGTTCTATCGGGTTCATGTCTGGCGACATGGATGGCCAGGGAAGCACCTGGACATGGTGGTCGGTGAGGAACTGGGTGGTGAGTCGTGCTGTGTGCGGGCGAGCGTTGTCCTGCTGGAATATGGCATCCTGGTCAGCCAGAAGAGGAAGGGCGTGTGGGCGCAGAATTTCCTCCACGTATCGCTGGGCAGTTATGCGCCCTTGGACGTGCACCAGGGTGCTCCTTCCAGCGGTATTGATCGCCCCCCACACCAGGACGTCTCCACCACCATGAACGGGTGCCTCATCCACACAGTTGGGCGCGTAACGTTCGTTTACTCTCCGGTAGACCCTCCTCCGACCATCATGTCGCTGGAGCAGGAAGTAGGACTCGTCGCTGAACCACACGTGTCTCCAGTGATTCCGGACGGTCCAGCGAAGGTGCTGGTTGCCCCACTGCACTCGGTTCTGGCGATGGCGGCGGGTGAGGACAGCTCCTCTGTGAGGTCTGCGAGCTCTCAAACCAGCTTCATGCAGGCGGTTCCGCACGGTCTGGTCCGATAATCGGTATGGCCCGGGGAGAGCCTGGACAGAAGATGAGGCCGACAGGAAACGATTCCGGAGGTGGCGGAGCCGTATGAAGCGGTCGTGAGCAGCAGTTGTCGCCCTTGGTCTTCCCGCTCGTGGCAAGTCAGCAACGGAGCCAGTGGCTTGAAACCTGACCCACATTCTACTGATGGTGCTCTGGGACACGTGGAAGTGCCTGGCGATTGCACTTTGACTTGGCCTGCTTGTAAACGACCCAATGCAATTTGGCGGTCTTCTCTGCTCAATCGGGCCATCTTTCGTCGCTGAATTGTCGTCTGATTTCTTTGTGGCGAACAATCCGCTTTTATGGGTTTTGGAAGACATGGTGAGAGCTCAATATTCCCCGAGTTTCACGAGATTACACCGAAGCATGACGAGTGGTCATGCCAAATGAGCAATTTTGACATTGTAGCCACTGATAACGCATGCGTCACGTGCAGAGCTCACTTGTGGCAATGGACGAAAGGTCGACGACCAGATAAACATTTTCTGCAGTTTGGTGGATATCCTTGTAGCCATATAACTAAACCAAATATTACAAGCTATGCGTTTCTTTTTTTGAACAGTATATTATTATGATCAGTTGGGATAGTTGGAGTCCTATTGTGCTGCGGATTAGAGATCCTTCTTCTTGTTCTTTTTGTTCTTGTTCCTGTTCTTCTTCTTCTGCTTCTTCTTCTTCTTCTTCTACTTCTACTTCTTCATCTATTCCTCTCTCTCTCTGCCTCCCAGTCTCTGTCTGTCTGATTGTCTGGCTGTCTCTCTCTGTCTCTCTGTCTCTCTGTGTCTCTCTGTGTCTGTCTCTGTCTCTGTCTCTGTCTCTCTCTGTCTCTCTCTCTCTCCCTCTCTCTCTCTCTCTCTCTCCCCCCCCAGACTTTGAAATGATATTTCCAAGTATTGTCTATTGAATCAAAGACTACTAATGTTTCTGTTGACTTATATTGTAAAGATCCCTGCAGAGTTCTGTGGGTTTTTTTCCCCTCCTATGGACATCAAGTTTATAGGTCCAAAGTCTCACCGAAACCAGCCAGTCTGTCGCGCCAAACAGTCAAAACAGTCTTAAAGATATTGATTAGTGTATCATTGTCAGGCAAAGAAACGGAAATATCAATTTGTAAAGGGACGAACACTTGCCGAATTTAGTTCGGTTTTTTGTTTTTTTGGGTCGTGCTTTTGTGTGTGTGTGTGTGTGTGTGTGTGTGTGTGTGTGTGTGTGTGTGTGTGTGTGTGTGTGTGTGTGAAACCCAATCAACTAACCCAACAAATGAACAGACAAACAAACCAACACTTAAACCAAAATGTTGCAGTGCAAAAAGTGTGCAGACGATCGACGGAGCTTAAAAGGTCCCCAGTGCGTGCAGTGTTACAAGTTCAAACCCTTCGAAGGCTTGGAAAGAAGAGGATTATCTTTTTTGCTGATGGCACACTTTGCTGCATGTTGAACCGACGCCACAGCTTTTCAAGATTAGTCAATGGTTTTTACATTCAAATAATACTTGACTGCGTTTTTTGCAGTGGACTATGGATCAAGAGAGTGAGGCGAAAGAATATATATATATGTGTGTGTGTGTGTGTGTGTGTGTGTGTGTGTGTGTGTGTGTGTGTGTGTGTGTGTGTGTGTGTGTGCGGACCGGCTGCGTGCGTGCGAGTGAGTGCGTCCGTGCGTGTGTGTGTGTGTGTTGATTTTGTCTTTTGAGTATAAGAAAGAAAGAAAACAGCAAGAAAGGGAGGGGGCCGGGGAATCACCTTCGCGGCTTTTCAAGATGATTTTTATTCTCGCTTATATCATTTGTTGTGCGCAAGATGGCCAGTAAGCTCAGATAAATTGAAGACATTCTGCAGCCTCCCAGGAAAGGAACTAACAAAACAAGTCGCGTAAGGCGAAAATACAACATTTAGTCAAGTAGCTGTCGAACTCACAGAATGAAACTGAACGCAACGCAACGCAGCAAGACCGTATACTCGTAGCATCGTCACTCCACCGCCCGTGGCAAAGGCAGTGCCAGTGGAATTGACAAGAAGAGCGGGGTATTCGTTGCGCTGAGAAGGATAGCACGCTTTTCTGTACCTCTCTTCGTTTTAACTTTCTGAGCGTGTTTTTAATCCAAACATATCATATCTATATGTTTTTGGAATCAGGGACCGACAAGGAATAAGATGAAAGTGTTTTTAAATTGATTTCGAAAAAAAATGTTGATAATAATTTTTATATATTTAATTTTCAGAGCTTGTTGTTAATCCAAATATAACATATTTATATGTTTTTGGAATCAGCAAATGATGGAGAATAAGATGAACGTAAATTTGGATCGTTTTATAAAAAAAATATTTTTTTTACAATTTTCACACCCTCATTTTTCAATCAAATTGATTGAAATTTTGGCAAAGCAATATTCGACGAAGGCCGGACTTTGGTATTGCATTTCAGCTTGGAGGCTTACAAATTATTTAATCACTTTGGTCTGGTCATTAAAATGAAAATTGTAATTAAAATTATTTTTTTATAAAACGATCCAAAATTACGTTCATCTTATTCTTCATCATTTTCTGATTAAAAAAACATATAAATATGTTATATTCGGATTAAAAACAAGCTCTGAAAATTAAACATATAAAAATTATGATCAAAATTAAATTTCTGAAATCGATTTAAAAACAATTTCATCTGATTCCTTGTCGGTTCCTGATTCCAAAAATATATTGATATGATATGTTTGGATTAAAAACACGCTCAGAAAGTTAAAACGAAGAGAGGTACTGAAAAGCGTGCTATGCAGCACAGCGAAACCACTACTGCGCTGAACAGGCTCGTCAGTTTCACTCTGTTATGCACAAGCGGCGGACTACGGTCATTGTGAAAAAATGTAGTGCGTTCAGTTTCATTCTGTGAGTTCTACAGCTTGACTAAATGTAGTAATTTCGCCTTACGCGACTTGTTTTAAATTTTTTAGCTGACGAAGACATCCTTGAAAACCGGTCCTTATTCTATTTTTATTGTTCGTGTGCATGCCGATGTGGCATGCATTCACCTATTTTTTGTTGTAATTACGTTTGCTCAAGCCATGGCACGATGTAAAGGAAGTAAACCGTGTTTTTATTGTGGCACCTTGTTGTGACCTGTTTTTGTGGAGCGTAACTATTTTTACGTGAGACTCACGTGCTCCTTGTTCAGTTGTTGTGACCTGGTTTTGGTCGGAGCGTTGCAAAACTGCGTCGTTTAGTTTTAGAACACCGTGAGATTCACGTGCTCTTTTCCGTGTCTTGATTTTGGGGTGAGCCCTGCGAAACTCACGTGTTTTTAGTTTTTAATGTCAGCTAGTTCCTTGATCTTCTTTCTGTAAAATATACCGTTTTAAGTTTTGAGCATGCACGAAGTGCGTGATCGGTTACTGATTGGTTGTAAAATAGTAGTCGCACCCGATTCTGTCTTAGGAATGTTGTTGGTTGGTCAATACGGTGACCTTTGACTTTTGAATAACTATTCCATGTTAGGTTTTTGTTTCCATAAATACCACTGCTTGACGCCTTTCTCTTCAGTCGATCTGAGGGTTTTAGGAAGTGTTTGGATTTTCGTTCTGTAAACGTATGAAGGTTAACAAGTGAACCAATGGAGTGTTTCTTATGTTTTAACGTCAACGTAATGTTCTTGGACAGGGCCGGACTACCGGGGGGGTTATGGGGGTTGCGCAACCCCCCCCCCCCTAGCCTAAACATGTACCTTACTTATTTAATTTTTTTTTATTATTGCTTATTTTATGCCGTTTCATGCAAGGAGCGACCATTTTTCTATCTCAGAATATGACCTACCCGTCAGCTTCAGGGGGCTTCGCCCCCTGACCCCCACAACGAGGGGTGGGGGTGGGGGTGGGTTCTAGGGTTTCCGGACCCCCCCCCCCCCCCAGCCAAAAAATAAAAATATTGAATGAGGTATGCATTTCTTTATTTTACATTGAGTTTCAATTTTTGGGGTATTAATCAGTGACAAAATCTGCTGCCTGAAACTGGTAATGATCATCCTCAGAATGCACCAGATTGCACCATTTTGCATCCTTTTTTTTCAAAATTTTCCGGGGGGGCATGCCCCCGAACCCCCCTAGCAAGCTAGGCGCTTCGCGCCGTCGGCTCGGCGCTTCGCGCCTTCACACCCATATCTTCACAATATACTTTTGAAAAAAACCAGTCATAAAATGAACTGATCCGCCCCTGCCGCCAGGGGGGACATCCCCCTGGGCCACCACTGGCAACCCCCCCCCCCCTCCTCTTCGCCTAGTCCGGCCCTGTTGGAGACAGTTGTTTCTCAAGTGTGAATTTTGTGCCCTTCGTTTGAGAGGCAACACGTTTTTGGTGCTGCTGGTCAACCCACACAGCGCATAAGGTAATTTTGTTGTTACTTGTTTGTGTTGTATTTTGGTCGCCATTTTGTAATGACTTTGTGAGTTGTTTATGTATAACGTGAGTTGAAAGTCTGACTTGTTGTAGTGTTTCTTTATTGTGTGTTCAACTGTTCTAGTTTTGTGAACGTACAGCAATGATTTAATTGTAGACGCTAGAAAGTCGCTAATGTTTATGATGATAACTTGTGTTTTCTGTGGTTAACGAAGTTCGAAGTGAAACGTTTTCTCCGACTTTTTCAGTCTTACGTTAAAAGAATTTAGGTAAAAGAGCTTGCGGTCTGTGGTGATCGTTTGTAAACGGGCTTATTTCTTATAACGCTATTGAGGGAAAGTGGATGAGTAAATATTTTGTTTGTGGCTTTGATTAACGCAGGAACGTTGTCGTTAGGAGACTTTTTTGGTATGACAGTTTGCTTTGTATTCCTGGCCTGATGAGTCAACGTTTTGTATTTTTCTGAAACTAGCCATTTTGGTTTTAAACGTATGTATGCTAAGTTTCTTGAGTATTCTTAGTGCTTATGGTATTGTTGAACGTACGGAACGTAATTTTTTATTGTTGAAGGACTAACCAACGAGTGTTTGGTATTTTGTAACTTTCTTGTCTGTTTGTCTTCGCCTGTCTTGTGATTGTTTATTTTTCTTGTATTTACTTCTCGTGTCTTGTTAATGCATTTGATACTTTTGCCATGTCTAATAATTTGTTTTCTTTTCTCTTTTTCTTTCTGTTCATAAGTTTTTTACCGCATTACGTGGTACTGTAACTATATCTATACATTACTGATCCCTAGTGTCAGATGTAAAATAATAAACCAGTACTTTTGCGCGTTATCGCTTGTAAACCTGTGTTTGTCATTTCGTATGAATAATATGTAGTACCAGCCTCGCACACGAAGGCGCGTACAGTTCGTGTTCTTGTTGAGTACATTTTCATTGTTATCGTGTTGCATGATAAATGAACCACAAATTCACTGATTGTAATGAGAAGAGATTTTTGTTTAGATACATTAGAAAAAGGAGTCATTGCTGCTGCAAATAATCTTTTGTTCACTGAACTTTTGATATATATAGCCAATTATTTTATTTTCATTTGACAACTCTGAAAAAGTCACACCCTTTCGGTCGTCGGCCTAGAAATCAGATATCCTCAAACGAGAGTATGTTAGGAAACGCTACCGTTGCTGAGCTTTGGTTGAGTTTTGTGTGTTGCATGTAATTGACTTATTTGTACTTTGTGGGAAAGTACCGATATTATATTTTGTAAACACAATATTTATGCTTGGACGAGAATGCAGGTGAACTTTCTAGTCCTGTCAAAACAAGTTGTTTACCACGCTGATTTAGTCGTGAGTTCGTGGCGTTCGTTCGGATTAAGTGCGTCGGCGCTTTTGATGTACGTCACAGAGAACGTCACCATTCTAGTCCATGGGCGGTTCGCATATAATGTAGTTGTATCATGTTCGGTCTGGAATATTCTCGAGATTGAGTATTTACTATATATGCCAGCGCGATTTGAATGTTAAAAAAGCTTCTACTTTGAGTTCTGCTACGATGTGCAGTTGTATGTATGGAATGCTAAATAAATCCTCGAACTCAATTTGAGGAGTTGTTTTCTGCTGCTGCGAAGACGGGCGACGTAGAATAAAAGAACACAACTATACGACGTTTGAGAACTTGTGGCAATCCCAAGTGTCGTGTAACAATTGGGGGCCAAAGCCGAGATCTACGTTTAACGCCAAGGGTTTTCCAGCAACAAAGACAGTCAAGACAGTCACAGGAGGTAGCCATCAATCGGGTGTATCCTGAGGGATCAGTATTGAGACTACGGAACCGTGGATTCGGTGTGACTGGTGAAGAGTTTGGTAATCGCCGCAGCTCGGTACGGTGAGCGACGCCGGAGTGTATCGGGATTACAGAGGTTAGCTGCCGTTTGGACGAGACGGACTTCGTCGCGGAGCTAGTGCATTAATACTACGAAATACGACTGGGGTACGTCGTGTACGTATCGTGAGCAGAGTGCGCCGTCACGTTAGACGAGGAGGGTGGCAGCCTGCGTCTACGAAGGTGAACAGCGACGAGAGAAGCATCGGAGGTGCAGTAGAGACTGTGTTCTTTTAGAAGACTACATTCGTCTACGTTCGTGGCTGTGAAAGAATACAGACGAACGCACCGGAAAAGACCAGAATGGCTGAGTTCTGGGCAAAAGGAGTTGAACTGGGACTGAAAGGCAAGCAGCTGACGGAGTTCGTCGAGTCCCAGACACGACTGCTAGCGCAGCGTGAAGAAAGACAAGCGCAGCGTGAGCGTGAAGAAAGACAAGCGCAGCGTGAAGAAAGACAAGCGCAGCGTGAGCGTGAAGAAAGAGAAAGAGAAGCACAGCGTGAAGAAAGGCAAATTGAGCTGAAACGCGTAGAGCTCCAGATAGAAATGGAGACGAAGCGCTTAGAGCTTCAGACAGAAATGGTGCGTGTTCAAAATGAGCACGAGGCACCGCGCCAAAGAGATAACCAGCAGCAAATGTTACACAAAGCACCGAAACTTCCAGCATTCGCTGACGGGAAGGACCAGATCGACTGCTACCTTGCAAGATTCGAGAGGTTCGCTGAGAGTGCTAGATGGCAGCGCGACGACTGGGCGATTCTACTCAGCGCACATTTGACTGGGGCAGCACTTGAGGTCTACGCTAGACTCTCAAACGATGACGCCAGAGACTATGATGTACTGAAGGAAGCTCTGTTGCGTTGCTACAACTTCACTGAAAGGGGCTACCGTCAACGCTTCCGCGAATGCCAGCCATTGTCTGGAGAGACACCGAGCCAGTTTGTGGAGCGCCTGTCGTCATACCTGCAGAAGTGGGTGGAGTTATCAGGTGAAGAGCAGTCATACGAGAGTCTGCGGGACTTGATCGTGAAGGAGCAGTTCCTTAATGCCTGCCCGAAGGACCTGGCGACCCGCTTGGAAGAGCAAAAACTGCGGGGTTTGAAGGACATTACTGATGCTGCTGAGCGTTATCTCATTGCTCATGGAAGGACCCTGGGGACGTCAAAGTCAACGAAACCTTTCCAGAAGAGCGGAAACCAGGCAAACCAACCTGCCAAGGGACAAACTGAGTCCGCACCATCATCCAATGAAGGGCAGAACATAACGTGTTTCCATTGCAATGCCAAGGGCCACCGAGTCGCCAACTGTCCCCAAAAGAAAAATAACGGACATGTCAATGACAAAGCGCAAGAACATCGACGGAGATATTACGACAACAAGAGGCAAACGAGTGGCTCGAACCAACAAGTATGTGCGAGCAGCGTCATACTTCCAAGGGCTGCCGAGCAAGTGGCTACACCATCGGACGTGGAAGAATGTATATCTGATGGCCAGCTTCTACTCGCCAATGGCAAGTCAATCTCTGTCGTCGCCAGCGCAGCTGTGTCAGTGTCGAACATGCCCGTGTCGAATGGATTTGTTGAGAAGCAGGAAGTGACTGTTCTCAGAGATTCGGGCTGCAATGGGGTCATCGTCAAAGAGGATCTGGTGCCGACAGAGAAGTTCACTGGTGACTTCAAGTGGACGCTCATGGCTGACAGCAAATGCGTGAAGGCACCAGTGGTAAAAATCCAGATCGATACTCCATACTTCACCGGAGAAGTTGAGGCCGTCTGCCTGAAGAAGCCCTTGTACGATCTACTAATTGAGAACATTGGGGGTGCGAGACGTCCTGATGACCCTGATTTCGAATGGAGAATGGGCTCAGCTCAGCCTGCTGCTGAGGAGGAAGACCCACTGCCATTCGCGAATGAAGATATCAGCGAACTGTTACGAGATGACAGAGCAACTGTGCATCGCCGCGACCAGCCGCAGGTTGTAAGCGCTGTGACGACCAGAGCCCAGGCAAAGAAGGACAAAACAACTACGCCACTCAGAGTCACCAACAGTTCTGCAACTGCTGTCGTGGACAGGGATCGGCTGATTCAGCTACAGGAAGCTGATTCGACCTTAACAAAGTACAGGAGTCGTCCTGTCAAGGAGATGACTAAGGGCGAAGGCACTGTGCAATTTGAAGTGAAGGCCAAGATTCTGTACAGAGTGTTCCAGCACGCGAGAGTCAACGGTGGGAAGCCATTACGTCAAGTTCTGGTGCCTCAACCACTTAGGCGCCAGGTGATGGAGGTGGCCCACGACTCTATTATGGGAGGTCACCTGGGGGTCAAGAAGACATCGGACAGAATCCAGGCTGCGTTTTACTGGCCAGGACTGCATGCAGATGTGACTCGATTCTGCCGATCGTGCGATATTTTCCAGAAAACCATACCTCGAGGAAGGGTCCCGAAAGTGCCGTTGCAGAAGATGCCTTTGATCGACCGACCTTTCAAGAGGGTGGCCATTGACCTCATCGGCGAGATCAAACCGCCAAGTGAAGAGGGTCATCGTTGGGTACTGACCCTGGTAGACTATGCAACCAGGTACCCAGAAGCCGTGCCTCTGAAGAAAATTGACACCGAGACTGTTGCCGAGGCACTTGTGGACATTTTCAGCAGAATTGGGGTTCCTGAAGAGATCCTCACAGACCTGGGGACACAGTTTGTCTCTGAATGCATGGAAGAGGTCAACAGGCTGCTGAGCATTCGTCACTTGACTACGACACCCTATCACCCGATGTGCAATGGGCTGGTCGAAAAATTCAATGCGACGCTGAAGTCCACGCTGAAGAAACTATGCAGTGAGCAGCCAAGGCAGTGGCATCGCTACATCAATGCCTTGCTATTTGCATACAGGGAGGTGCCACAAGAGTCCACTGGATTCTCCCCGTTCGAGCTGATGTACGGGCGGACCGTGAGAGGCCCGATGCAGATACTAAAGGAATTGTGGACGAAAGATGTGGACACACCTGAAGTGAAGAACAGTTACCAGTACGTGTTCGAGTTGCGAGAGAAACTGGAGGAGACTCTCGAGATTGCTCGAGAGAACTTGAGAAAGTCTCAGGATAGCGGAAAGCACTACTACGACCGCAAAGCCGTAAACAGGAAGTTTACACCAGGTAACAAAGTGCTGATACTGCTTCCCACTGATCACAACAAACTACTGATGCAGTGGAAAGGCCCATACGAGGTTGAGGCCGTGGTAGGGATCAACGACTACAAGGTGAATGTCGGCAAGAAGTCCAAGATCTACCACGCTAACCTCCTGAAACTGTATGTGGAGAGACCTCCGGAAGCAGTACAGGTCGCAGCAATGGTGGAAGAACCAGCCGAACTAGACGAGTTCGACGGTGAGGAACTACTGGAGTTGGGAGACCTCCACAAGAAAGAAGGGGTGGATGACGTCAAGCTAGGACCTGACCTGACAGAAGATCAGCAGAAGGAGCTGCATGATTTTATGGGCGACTTCACCCATAGGTTCTCTGATGTTCCAGGCTCTACGTCCTTGGTCGAACATGAAGTCCACCTCACATCTGACGTTCCTGTTCGCTCAAAACCATACCCTATCCCGTTTCAGGCTCGGGAATCCTTGAAGAAGGACATCGACAACATGTTGAAGATGGGGGTCATCCGTGAGTCATCATCCCCTTACTCATCTCCCGTTGTTGTTGTCAAGAAGAAAGACGGTACAAACAGGGTGTGCATTGACTTCAGGAAAGTGAATAAGATCACCGTGTTTGACCCTGAACCAATGCCGACGGCGGCTGATCTGTTCCGACGGTTGACTGGCAGTAAGATCTTCTCAAAGATCGATCTCAGCAAGGGATATTGGCAGATTCCTGTGCGCGAAGAGGACATACCAAAGACCGCCTTTGCAACTCCAGACGGAACGTATGAGTGCCTGCGGATGCCTTTTGGCATGGTGAACAGTGGTGCTACCCTTAAGAGGGGAATGCGAAAAATGCTCAAAGGAATGAAGAATGTTGTGTACTACTGGGATGATCTGCTAGTCCACACGGAGACCTTTGCGGAGCATCTGGAGACTTTGAGAAAACTGTTTTCCCGCCTGACAAAAGCTAATCTGACCGTGAGACCCAGCAAGTGCATTTTGGGGACCGACAACGTTGACTTCATAGGTCATTCACTGAAGGAAGGTCAAAAGGGGCTTTTGTTGGAAAACGTCACCAAGATCCTCAATGCGCCACGTCCTGAAACTAAGAAGCAGGTGCGATCCTTCCTTGGATTGGCTGGGTACTACAGAGAGTTCATTCCAAACTTCGCCGCCATAACGGCGCCTTTGTCGGACATGACCCGAAAAGGATGCCCCAACCGAATACTCTGGGGACCAGCTCAGGAGAAGGCATACCAGACCGTGCGCGACCTGATGTCACGAGACCCGGTGCTACGCCTTCCTGATACTGCCAAAGAGTTCATCTTGCGTACAGACGCATCGGACGAAGGGATCGGCGCCATGCTGATGCAAGAGCATGGAGGTAAACCGTTTCCGGTCAGCTATGCCAGCAAGAAGCTGTCAGGAGCCGAGAAGAACTACTCGACCATGGAGAAAGAGTGTTTAGCCATCGTGTGGGGAATCAAGAAATTTGAACTCTACCTCCAAGGGGTGAAATTCGTGCTTCAGACTGATCACAAACCCCTCACCTACCTGAACTCTCCGAAGTTTGTGAATAATCGTATCATGAGGTGGGTGATGTACTTGCAGAACTTTGATATGCGAGTGGAATCGATCAAAGGTTCAGACAATGTTGGAGCAGATTTTCTCAGCCGAGTATGTGAGTAAAACTGTGTTCATTCTCCAACAGACTAATGTACATACCTGGATTTCAATCTGTTATGTATACATAATATGTGTACAGGTAGCGTTTCAATGATTGAAAGAAATTAGGTAAATTTCTTCTGGTGTTGGGGGTAATGTTAGGAAACGCTACCGTTGCTGAGCTTTGGTTCAGTTTTGTGTGTTGCATGAAATTGACTTATTTGTACTTTGTGGGAAAGTACCGATATTATATTTTGTAAACACAATATTTATGCTTGGACGAGAATGCAGGTGAACTTTCTAGTCCTGTCAAAACAAGTTGTTTACCACGCTGATTTAGTCGTGAGTTCGTGGCGTTCGTTCGGATTAAGTGTGTCGGCGCTTTTGATGTACGTCACAGAGAACGTCACCATTCTAGTCCATGGGCGGTTCGCATATAATGTAGTTGTATCATGTTCGGTCTGGAATATTCTCGAGATTGAGTATTTACTATATATGCCAGCGCGATTTGAATGTTAAAAAAGCTTCTACTTTGAGTTCTGCTACGATGTGCAGTTGTATGTATGAAATGCTAAATAAATCCTCGAACTCAATTTGACGAGTTGTTTTCTGCTGCTGCGAAGACGGGCGACGTAGAATAAAAGAACACAACTATACGACGTTTGAGAACTTGTGGCAATCTCAAGTGTCGTGTAACAGAGTAGTCCCTGATTAAAAGAGTTGCTGACTGGCTTGTACGGCTGCTGCAAGCAATCTTTCGTTCACTGAACTATTGATTGATAGCTAAGGTGTGTTTTTACATATTTTAGTCAAGTTTTGACTAAATGTTTTAACATAGACGGGGGAATCGAGACGAGGGTCGTGGTGTGTGTGTGTGTGTGTGTGTGTGTGTGTGTGTGTGTGTGTGTGTGTGTGTGTGTGTGTGTGTGTGTGTGTGTGTGTGTGTGTGTGTGTAGAGCGATTCAGAGTAAACTACTGGACCGATCTTTATGACATTTTTCATGAGTTCCTGGGTATGATATCCCCAGATGTTTTTTCATTTTGTCGATAAATGTCTTTGATGACGTCATATCCGGCATTTTGTAAAAGTTGAGGCGGCACTGTCACACCCTCATTTTTCAATCAAATTGATTGACATTTTGGCCAAGCAATCTTCGACGAAGGCCGGACTTTGGTATTGCATTTCAGCTTGGAGGATTACAAATTAATTAATCACTTCGGTCATTAAAAATCTGAAAATTGTAATTAAAATTATTTTTTTATAAAACGATCCAAAATTACGTTTATCGTATTTTTCATCATTTTCTGATTCCAAAAACATATAAATATGTTATATTCGGATTAAAAACAAGCTCTGAAAATTAAAGATATAAAAATTATGATTAAAATAAAATTTCCGAAATCGATTTAAAAACAATTTGATCTTATTCCTTGTCCGTTCCTGATTCCAAAAACATATAGATATAATATGTTTGGATTAAAAACACGTTCAGGGAGTTAACAAGTCGCGGAAGGCGAAAATACAACATTTAGTCAAGCTCAGTCGAACTCACAGAATGAAAGTGAACGCACTGCATTTTTTCACAATGACCGTAGTCCGCCGCTCGTGCAAAACGCAGTAAAACTGACGAGACTGTTTAGCGCGGTAGTGGTTTCGCTGTGCTGCATAGCACGCTTTTCTGTACCTCTCTTCGTTTTAACTTTCTGAGCGTGTTTTTAATCCAAACATATCATATCTATATGTTTTTGGAATCAGGAACCGACAAGGAATAAGATGAAATTGTTTTTAAATCGATTTCGGAAATTTGATTTTGATCATAATTTTTATATTTTTAATTTTCAGAGCTTGTTTTTAATCCGAAATATATGGTTTTGGAATCAGAAAATGATGAAGAATAAGATAAACGTAAATGTGGATCGTTTTATATAAAAAAAAGTTAATTACAATTTTCAGATTTTTAATGACCAAAGTCATTAATTAATTTTTAAGCCACCAAGCTGAAATGCAATACCGAAGTCCGGCCTTCGTCGAAGATTGCTTGGCCAAAATTTCAATCAATTTGATTGAAAAATGAGGATGTGACAGTGCCGCCTCAACTTTTACAAAAAGCCGGATATGACGTCATCAAAGACATTTATCGAAAAAAAGAAAAAAAATTCCGGGGATATCATACCCAGGAACTCTCATGTCAAATTTCATAAAGATCGGTCCAGTAGTTTACTCTGAATCGCTCTACACACACACAAAACTTGACTAACTGTAAAAAGAATGGAGATATAGAAAAGCGTGCTATCCTCCTCAGCGCAACCGCTACCGCGCTTTTCTGGATTGTTAATTTCACTGCCTTTGCCACGAGCGGTGGACAGACGATGCTACGAGTGTACTGTCTTGCGGAAAAAATGCAATGCGTTCAGTTTCATTCTGTGAGTTCGACTGAGCTTGACTAAATGTTGTATTTTCGCCTTACGCGACTTGTTTACATTTAGTCAAGTTGAGACAAGATGTTTTCAGTTAGATCGGGAATCGAGGTGGTGTACGCGTGCGTGTGTGTAAGGCGATTCCGAGAAAACAACCGGACAGATCTTCTTGAAACTTATCACACAAGTTCTTCCAAAGGATAACCCAAGACGGGGTTTTTCTACTTGTTTCTGTTATAATGGTGTTCGATGAGGTCATATCCGGTGTTTTGCAAAAATTGAGGTGGCACTGTGACGACCTCTTTTTTTAACCAAATTGATTGACATTTTGGTCGAGTAATCTTTGACAATGCATCTCCGGGACAACCTGTGTCTGACCTGTCTGAAAACACCTCCGCGTGAGGGGTTTTGCTGCCATGAAGATAAAGAGGGAACATTTTCTCTGCCCGCGCGGCAGCAAGCAGGATGTCTCTGAACTGAATGGGACAAGGGATTGCAATTCGGCTCAGAAACTTAAAAACGTTTGTCCACAAGGGAGACAATGAGCTAGGATTTCCACGAGAGAAAAGACACTTCTTTAGGATTCGCCAATACAAACATTACGCTTGAGTATGGATCCTCAATACCAAATACGGAACATGTGTGTTGTTATTACAATGGAAAAAAGTTGTGTTAGAACCAAAAGCGACTACAAGCGTGGGACTTCGAGGATTCACATTAATTTTCTGACACTGAATATACCGCCATAGGCCATCTCATTTGAGATCAGAAACACTGCGTTATCTTGGCCTTAATTTCGAGATAACGTTTTGTTAAAGATCAGTTTTCTGCACGTGCACAAAGATGATTACCGATCATAAAAAAGTGTCCCGAACTCTAAAAGCCCAGAAATAGACGGTCAATGATTTGAGAATGACGCACACTACTTCTTTGATGGAGCGAGCGAGGTATTGTTATTGCATAATGAGTGTAAATTCGCCTGGAATGTTTCCGCCAAAACATGATGATAGAATGTGGGTTTAATCACTTCATGGTTGATTCATGTGACTGATTTAAGGGGGCATGTTAGTTCTTCAAACACACTCACGCGCACGCACGCACGCACGCACGCACACACTAACACGCGCGCCCGCACGGACGCACGCACGCACACACGGACGCACACACACACACACACACACACACACACACACACACACACCTTCGCCTCTCTCTCTTAATCCTTAGTCTAATGCAAAAACATTCAGTCAAAATATTGATTGAATGTAAAAACCACACGCAACACACAGAATAAGTGCACTATTCGACCACCATGCCCGCTCAATTTTTAGTCAAACAAACTTTCAAAACTTCGGAAGTTACTACCACCATAAATCAAAAAAACAGGCCAGGGTTTATAATTTTTCTCGTCTCGACTTAGTGGCGTGCAGAGATGGTGATTTAAGGATGGAAAAGCAAGGCCAACGCACCCAAGT
Source organism: Littorina saxatilis (assembly GCF_037325665.1). Taxonomy (NCBI): domain Eukaryota; kingdom Metazoa; phylum Mollusca; class Gastropoda; order Littorinimorpha; family Littorinidae; genus Littorina; species Littorina saxatilis. The sequence goes on along the minus strand of NC_090253.1, from coordinate 22,073,131 downwards.
GTTCCCAATACGGAGTTTTCATCCATCTCTCTCCATCCAATTTCCCACCATCCCTTTTTTTATTTTTTTTATTATTATCCCGCAGAGGTCGTGGGCTTGCTTCCAGTGCACTCCACAGGTGTCTGAAACATAGTGGATAAAATCATTGCTTTCATTGATTATGTCAGTATGTCGCTGCTGAACAAATAGACAAATTCCGGAAATAACTCTTTCGGGTTTGTATGGGTTCTGAAAGAGTGGAATAATCTTGCTCAGCTTTAGTGAGGCAAATTGTTAACACGTGCTCATTGTCCACGTGTTTTAGACACACCCCTCGCCAGTGACTGGCTTATAATGTCACGTGGGAAAGTTTGATACACTAAAAGCAAGAGTGTTCAGTCACAGCCCTAACAAACCCGACAGAGTTATTTCCGAACATCGTCGATTGATCCCGAGTTTTTAATGGACCATCATTTGGGTCGGGTTTATAATGGAATTTCAACACATGTATAACTAAGCACCTCATCTGAAATTAAAGAAGGAATAATTAAGCATGTGAAACATGACTCTGGACTTCCCAGGAGCCGCATAGGTACTGCTACTTAGCTAAAGTTGTATGATGTTCAAGAAGTTCAAACATAATCTACAGGTCAAAACTAAGAATTTCTGTCTGATAAAAAGCCCCACGAAAAGACCTGAATGGGGTGACTGAACCACCTTGATTTCGTGGTATCTTCGCGTCAATAGCCTTGACAAAACCGCGATCGAAGCACCCTTACGTTTTTGCTTATTCATGCAATGTTGCCGGGATGGCTATGTAGATGTGATTGATGTTATCATGCAAATAACAGCCGGAGATCCTTGGTACTTAACGGTGTTGTCTGCTAGGAATTCATTTGCTGACATGACAGGAATCTTCTTCTTCTTCTTCTTGTCGATCACTCAGATGGAAACGCCGGTTCTCCGCGCAAATGTTGCCGTGCGCTGTAGGTCGTCCAGACTGCCATATAGAGCTTCCCTTGCACCGTGGTCGCCTCCGCCCAGATCTGGCTCCTGAGGCCATCGTGTAGTCATGTAGTGGGCAAGTCTGCAGCAGGTGTTCCGTTGTCATGTTGCCTGTTTGACAAGGGCACTGGTCTGACTGGCCAATTCTGAACTTGAATCAATACTCTGTGTGTGTGTGTGTGTGTGTGTGTGTGTGTGTGTGTGTGTGTGTGTGTGTGTGTGTGTGTGTGTGTGTGTGTGTGTGGTGTGGTGTGTGTTTGTGAGTGTGTGTGTGTGTTTGAGTGTGTGTCCCTAATATGAAAGTGTAGTCAAAAGTGTAGCTATGCTCGTTTATGCGAGAAGGACTGTGCTTTAAAGCGCCCGTGAATGTGGCTGATAGATATAATTATAGCACCGAAGCTGGTAATTCATAGATTTGACTCGGATGATATTAATAATGAATTTGTTTTCATCGTATTGTAAGCACCTGTGGATGCTGTGAGTGTCCGTGTGTCATCGATGTCAGCTGGCGATTCATGACCTCAATTTTCCTTTTATCCACAATACCCCCCCCCCCCCCCTTCTCTCTCTCTCTCTCTCTCTCTCTCTCTCTCTCTCTCTCTCTCTCTCTCTCTCTCTCTCTCTCTCTCTCTCTCTCTCATTCAAAATCACATTTAAACGGCACTTCTTTAATAATTTGATAAATTCATGATACCTGGCTTTATTTTATGAAAATAGGATGCGGTAATGGAACATTTCGTTTTCGACTACTCTCTGTGTAATAGTTGGTGCCCAATATTAATAATAATAATAATAAATGAGCATTTATATTGCGCAACATCATAACTTTACAATTATGCTCTTTGCGCTTGACACATTTAAAATTAAAACACAGTTATACAAGCATTTACATCTACATTCATAGTCAACAACGCTTAATTAAAAGCATAATATGCTGATAATGCTGATTACAATTATTTCCAAGCGTAAATTATGTTTCGTTTGGCTTTTTTCTCGTTAAAATCTGCTTCAGTAAAAGCTAAAAACAAAAAAACAAAAATGGCAAAGTACTTTTACATCAAACATGCTCTGTAAAAAACGCTCGCGCTGGACCCGAGTACTCTTCAGACTGGCTCGCTCAATAAATATAAATGTTTGGAATGTCTGTGGTGTGAATGTTGGTTTCTGACCAGAAATGCAGATCTATCTCTGCGACCTCATCTGTGATCAGATATGTTTCGACAAGCATTAAACGGATGAAATTAACCACATGCAGTTTATTCTTCAGAAAAATGCACACAAAAAATGGGTTGGGTTCGGTGATTTGTACATAAACGTCTTCCTCGCGATAGATTCGCTTATTATTTTGTCTTATGAAGCCGTCATCAACACGAACACAATGATTGCAGAAGCAAACTCTGTACCTACACGACCGAGACACAAGACTGATTATTTCACAGCTGCAATGAGAATAGAGAACAAAGACGTTTTGGGTTTTTAAATACAGCTTACTCACGTCAGGTCTTCACTGACAAGCTAGGAACAGACGGAAAATTCCGAACAAAAGTAAATGACGTCAAAGTCTCTTTCGCTTTGCGTGTAACTTTGTCATGACGTATTTTTGTGTGACGCGTTCGGCTGTTCTATCAGGTCAATGGCTGCGTGTTGCCCCGCCGGTGTGAACTCCTCCTACGGCCAAGTCGTTTTTGTGGTTTATTTCGCATTTAGGTCCCAGGTAACATTATGAAGTTTTAATACGATCAATCGGACCTATTATCAAGTTAGTGTATCAACTTTTGAACGAACTGCGCCCAGTAGTTTCCCAGCAATAAGCTGTTAAGTGGAGAAAGACAGACAGACACACAATTAAAGTCTGCTGAGCCCTAGTACTAGCGTACTCGGGGATAAAGTTAATAATTATCGTACCGACCAAGAACAAATTAAATCAACAGGCAGAAAATAATTTGCTCCTTAAAGCGCCTATGCAAGCACGTGCATGAACACGCACCACGTCAGCCAATCCGAGTACAGTAGTGCTATTAGCTAGGATATGAAGAATGAAGGTTATAAAATCATTATCCCATGACCCGCCTCTTTGTTTCTGTTAGCATGGTTAGGTGAATACGTTGCGTGTTCCATGGTTACCGTAGCGTATTCCATGGTTACCGAGCCTCGTTTGTGCAGTTTCTCAAGAACGGTTGCAAAAGTATAATGAATTCATCTGCAAACACGATTCGTCTCCTTTCTGAAACGTGTTAAAAAAAACTATTATTTTGTAAATATAGAAGTGACGAAATGCCATTCAAACTCACTCAACTAAGACAACAATTTTAAGTTATCTTTTACACACACACACACACACACACACACACACACACACACACACACACACACACACACACACACACACACACACACGCACACATGCACACACACACAAACAACTCAAAAACAGGATATTTTTGAGAAGAAACAAAAATCAAATTTAGGGGGGAAACTTTAGTTGTCAAAACCCCTGTCGTACGTTTACAGTCACGTTTTCAACTCATTTCAAGTCATTCAGAGACAATGTCGTTAGTTCAAGTACAACTGACAAGTTTCGGCATTTGTTCACTATCCAACAAAGACCCTTGAAGCATTACAATTACACGTAGCGGTTAATATTCGGCGATCTGAAACCGACGGCGAAACGCAGCATCGGGTCAAAGGTCACCGTGTAGGGTGCTAGGCGAGTAACTCGAACAAAATAATCCTGGATCAATTTCATCAGCAAAATTATTATCTAATTAAGCGTTGGCTTTCTGGTTTGTTTATTTGTCTTTACTCAAATCCAGTATTTAATGCGGAGAAGAGAACTATAGTGTCGCGCATGAATATTGTTATGTGAAAGGTTTCGGCGAAAGGTAAAAAGGCATCAGGTTTGCGTTGACAAATGTGTTGAAAAAGTTAGTGTTTTTAATTAAAACGTCGTGGTCAAAGAATAATTAGGTTACACACCTCGTCCTTGTATATATTAAGCCAGCCTGTTTTCTGAGAAATCAACCAGAAACTTCAGTGACAAATATAGTGAACAAAACTGCGCAGCTCGTTAACAATCTCTCTCTACTGCTTATTCTTCCTCACTGTCTATCTCTCTCTCCCTCCCCCTCTGTCTCTCAATCTGTCCCTCCCCCTCCCCCCTCTCCTCTCCCCCTCGCCCCCCCCCCCCCCCCCCTCCTCCTCTCCCCCTCGCCCCCCCCCCCTTTCTCTCTCTCTCTGTCTCTCTCTTCCCCCAACAACCACAACGCTCGTTCAGTCAAAAGCGAAGAAACAGCGACAGCAGCAAACCCTGCAGGACCAAAGTAGAACGGGGTTTTCGCGTTAGCTCAGTCGGTCGCAGTCCTCAAGCCAAGCGGCGAGCGCAGCGAATGGAAATAGTGGGTCGTCGACCCCATGAGGTCATTGACGCAGTGCGTGGTTGACTTGTCTTCCCTCACTCATTGGACTGGGGGTGAGAGAGGGAGGGCAGGGAACATGGGGAGGGGGGTTGTGGCCTAAAACGAGGGTAAGCTTGTACAGTATGAGAGAGGTTGGGTGGGAGTGGAGGAGGAGGGAAGAGGAGAGGGGGGAGGGGAGACGTTGGTACGCCCACTGACGTTGCACACACACACACACACACACAAAGTCTCTCAAATCCAGCCGCTTCAGTGTTCTAACTGCACAACATACACACACACACGCACATACACACACACACACGCACACACACTGAGACTCCAATATTACAGAGAGAGTAGGTCTATTTTGCCCTCTCTTCGCACTCCAGACAGGACTGAGCCAGCCGTCACAGCACAGCATGGCTGCGTGGTACAAGTTGGCGCACTCCTCAACACACACACACACACGCGCGCGGGCACACCACCACCGCAGCAAAGCAGCACACAGACACAGACACACAGCACCCGCCACCACCACTGTCCCTCCTCTCTCTCTTTCTTCGGGCCCTTCATAGTCAGTTTTCACATTCTCACGTTCACAGCCGGCTGTGCTTTGTCCCAAACTGACTGGCTGCTAGTAGCTACACACACAAGCTCGACTGAGGCACAGTCAGTCGAGGTTTCTTTGTGTTCACGTGGATGCGATTTAGCATTGCGGAGGGACGTAAGGTTTAGTGTGTGTGTGTGTGTGTTCTCATCTGTGATATATATCAATACTGAGACTACTTCCTGGGATACATATTATTCACCGTCTGCGTTCTTCGTCCATTTTGTCTGTGATCTCAAACAACGGTGTTTTTTGGATCATCACAGTCCCATCAGAAGTTTTCGCCGACACTGAGAGTCGTGTGTTTTTGTCATGCCATACCCAATGAGCTATACATAGCCGTTGTTTTCTCGTCTCTCTATAATAAGAGATTTCAGTGACCGAACCAGGCCACAGCGCCAGCCAGGGACGGGCGCATTCTTCGCTGAACTTGTTCGTGTTCTAAAAACATTCTTGGAAGAAAACTCGGTCACTCGGCGCAGTCGCATGCACGAAGGGGGCATTGGCATTATACGCGAACATCCGATCGCTGACTGAGTGAGGTTCGCTGAGCAGCTGAGCAACAGAGGGACCATATGTGCACTGATAGACGGTCTCCGGTTTTGACATTTTGAGCCATCTTGGAGGTACGCCAGACGAAGTGTTGTGCGAAATACTGGAACCCACTTCTACATGTATGACTGTGTGTGTGGAGGATACTTTTTCTCCCCCAGGTCTACCAAAGAAGGCGCAGATTGTGCCGTATTGAGCTGAGAAATCGGAGCAGTTTTGTGTGTCGAGTCACGTATACCACGAGGCTTTAATAGACTGCTGCAGTTAGTCCAGGTTGGATTTCTGAGACTGGTTTTTTTTTCTTTTTTGTATGGAAATGGCGATGTGCTGAATCTCGTCTGCTTGGATATTCTGTCTTGGAACACACGGTGGGAATTTTTTTTCTCTCTCTCTCTCTCTCTCTCTCTCTCTCTCTCTCTCTCTCTCTCTCTCTCTCTCTCTCTCATAATATTGTAATGTGTGAGTGTACAATAATATATTCACAAACAATGCCGCCCCTCCCCCAAAACCCTTCGGGCCAGGGCGGAAAATTCTACAACCCTCTCTCTCGCTCTCGCTCTCTCTCTCTGTCTGGGGCGGGGATATAGCTCAGTTGGTAGCGCGCTGGATTTGTATTCAGTTGGCCGCTGTCAGCGCGAGTTCGATCCCAGGTTCGGCGGAAATTTATTTCACAGAGTCAACTTTGTGTGCAGACTCTCTTCGGTGTCCGAACCACCCCCCGTGTATACTACATTGGGTGTGCACGTTAAAGATCCCACGATTGACAAAAGGGTCTTTCCTGGCAAAATTGCTTAGGCACAGTTAATAATTGTCTACCATACCCGTGTGACTTGGAATAAGGCCGTGAAAGGTAAATATGCGCCGACATGGCTGCAATCTACTGGCCGTATAAAATTTCATCTCACACGGCATCACTGCAGAGCGCCTAGAACTGTACCCACGGAATATGCGCGATATAAGCCTCATTGATTGATTGAGTTGGTAGCGCGCTGGCTTTGTAGCCAGTTGGTCGCTATCAGCGTGGGTTCGATCCCCACGTTCGGCGAGAGATTTATTTCTCGGAGTCAACTTTGTGAAGACTCTCTTCGGTGTCCGAACACCCCCGTGTGCACACATGCGCGCGAAAAAGATCCCACGTTCACAGCGAAAGTCTCTGGGCTTGGAAAACAAGACACGCATGCATCATCTCTCGTCTCCGATTATCATGATCGTATTTCGATACTTTGACGAGACAAACCCAATGCTGGTGTGTCGAAGAAGACAGCCACAGCGGGCTTGTTCGAATCAAAGTATCACACCAATATCTTCAACGTATTACCAATACCTGTCCCAATATAGACCAGTTGGTCTAAGAGGACGTTAAACCCTAATAGTCAGTCAGTCTCTCTCTCTCTCTCTCTCTCTCTCTCTCTCTCTCTCTCTCTCTCTCTCTCTCTCTCTCTCTCTTTCACACACACACACACTCTCTCTCTCTAGATCTTTCTCACTTATCTCTCTCTAGCTCTCTCTCTTATATCTCTCTAATCTCTCTCTAGCTCTCTCTCACACACACACTCTCTCTCTCACCCTCATCTCTCTCTCTTCTTCTTCTGCGTTCGTGGGCTGAAACTCCCACGTACACTCGTGTTTTTGCACGAGTGAGATTTTACGTGTATGGCCGGTTTTACCCCGCCATTTAGGCAGCCATACGCCGCTTTCGGAGGAAGTCTCTCTCTCACACACACACTCTGACTGTCAAGACATTCCAAACACTGACAGACTTTACAAAGTTGGCCACGACTCGCTCCCAGTCACTCTCTTTTGAGTTAACTTATGCGCATATTTCCCTTGTTATTTTTAGCGCTGTGAGAACTGACACTCCAGTTCTGTACATGCCACACTACATCCTCCTCTTATACACTCCCATTTGACACTGATTAGTAATTACAATATAAAGTGGACCCCCTTGAGAATAAAAGACTCGCACAACACCACCATTATTTATCAGATTTTCGGTTCTTATCATTTGCAACGTTACCTATATTTAAAGAATCCCTCTCTCTTTTAATCCCTGATTTTTCTCAGAATATTGGCACCATGTAGGCCCTACTGTTGTCATTGAATCTTTTTTTTAAGTGTGAAGCATGTTTGCAAGCTGTCGTTGAGATTTATACTGTTGTATATAATGTATACATGTATACATGTATTGTTCTCTCTCTCTCTCAGTTTTCTTTTAATGGACCGCATACAAATGGTTTTAATTTTCTATCTCTCTGTATGCACCAGCTGCTCAATTTCCATTGGTCATCGATTTTAAGAAATGTTGTAATTACGTCATCGTATCCAACGGTCAAGACAAAAATCGGATCGGGTTGTAACTAATACTTCAAGAAGATGTGATGTTGCAAAATCTTAAGTCGGTGAGAAATGTGACAGGCTTGCTGTTTGTAGATAGAATAAAAAGTTTTTTTGTACTGAGACCTAAAAGGGCATATTCTGATGGCAAAAGAAAAGCCACGCAAACGTGTATTAGAAAACTTTGCATCTCTTGAACTTTTTATCCTGATGTCTCAAGTTTCATACAAAATCGCTGTCAAAAAATAACAAATGGGGCTGATACCTTTGAACACCAGTGCTGCCACCTGTTAGAAGAAAAGTCACAAATAACATTAACAACACGTCATTCTCTGTAGTTTTGTGAGCCTTATAACCAGTGCTTTTTTCATCATTTAGATTATCCGTTTCTTTTCGACATTCATTAAATTTTCTTTGTGTTAATTAAGGAGTTAAGCGTATGATAAACATCAAGTTCAATCAATGTTGTACAGGCACGTTTAATACAAAACGCCCTCTTCATTATTTATAGTTTTCTGTATCATCACATCTTGTGTTATAAATATATATATTTATTGTCTCATGTGGTTTCAAGCTCCCCCATAAAAAATGGTTTCATAACGTTTATTACTTCACCATATTAAAAATGCGAACCACGTAATATGTCAGACAAAAAAGGAAGCAAAGGCTGTAATGTGTCAGATGGGTTGGTGTGTACGCATTTTTAATGTCAGATGAATTATGCATATGAGACTGTGCCAAAAGGTGACGTTTTCATGTCAGTATGTCCCAAATGACATCACCAGTACATTTTTCATTCTATCTAATCTGTTTTCGTTCTATTTTTTCTAATAACATGCGTTAACAATTGATTGCCAACTGGAATGGAAGAGCACAAAAAGTGTAACTTGATATGTAGTTTCTCTAGAGGGAAAAACATCTTCCACTTTCATGTCAGTGTGTCCCATGCAACATACATTTGCCAAACAGCTATGTGCAAGTAGATTATTTGTTAGTGGTATAGAAAATACTGATCAACAATTAAAGTCAGTTTTCACATTCATTTTCTACCTATTTCTTATTTGTTTATTCTGTTGGCAATGGTGAAATGTCAGCAATCGTGTGTCATTCGGGACAGTAGACATGACACCTGACCTTTTGGCACAGTCTCATATACATTTTTTTTATTCTGCTGCACGAAGCCATTTCGATTTACCTGTAAGCATTTTGATTAAATTGTTGAGATGATTTCAGTCCATTTGTACTTAGTAACTGCAGTGGGGGCGAAAGGAAATCAAGTGTAGTTCTCACGCCTCTGTCTTCGGTCACTGACCATACTTGCTTGACCTGAGCCATTGTTCCGACCCCTGGCTGGCCGGTCGACCGGCCGATAGTTTTGACACACGTACGCTGCATGGAAGGGGCTTGTCTGCATGTGACCAATGTTGTTTGTGGCCAAGACAAAAATCCGAAACCAGATAAACTGCCAACGTTCCAAAATTCAGAATAAAAAAAACAGTAATGGTAGGTCATTGGAACGTTTATTATCTGGACAAAAACAAAACGTTACATTTACTAGTACATTTGTTTGTTTGTTTACTTAACGCCCAGCCGACCACGAAGGGCCATATCAGGGCGGTGCTGCATTGACATAATTATAACGTGCGCCACACACAAGACAGAAGTCGCAGCACAGGCTTCATGTCTCACCCAGTCACATTATTCTGACCAGTCCTAGCACTAACCCCATAATGCCAGACGCCAGGCGGAGCAGCCGCTAGATTGCCAATCTAAAGTCTTAGATATGACCCGGCCGGGGTTCGAACCCACGACCTCCCGATCACGGGGCGGACGCCTTACCACTAGGCCAACCGTGCCGGTTTGTTTTTGTTGACGGCTTACTTCGGATAACTGTCTGCCCACGCCCGAATGTTCTAAAGGTATGGTAAGCTGTCAACGACAACGGGGAGAATTTTCGGTCAGTGACTGTATGATTATATTGACGGAGAATTCTAGGTTGATCCCAGGCGGAGTCGAGTTGAGGCTACATGTGCGATCAATCAAAATTAACCTCAAACCGAGCTCAGTATGTTGGTGGGGGTTCGTAGGGTTCAAGGTGGGACTCTGCAGGTTAGAAGGTTTCATTTTTTCGTCCTGAAGATAAGTTCAATTTTGTAGCAACCGATTCGTACCAGTGTTATATATATATACATATATATGAATTATTCATCACAAAAATGTTCAATTTGTGTGTAAATGCAAACGTTTAAGGAGAACTCTTTAAACAAATAAAGAAGTAATAAACGAAAGAGCGGTTGCCATTGTTGAGTGAAAAATACTCAATAACCAGAAAGTGGGAAGTATGGCATGTTTACTCGAAACAAAGTATACATTTTAATTTAATACGCATAGATAAGAGCGCATGCACGCGCGCGCGTCAGTTTTTAATTCATAACACATAACCAAACAGTTAGAACGCACAGTAGCATTAACGCGTGTTATTATACATCTCTGTTGATTCCATTCTCAAAGACAGTACCACATATAAGTCTATCACAGATGTAAAAAAAAAATATATAAAAAAATGATGATGATGATACTGTAAATCGTGACCCGCTTTGACACTACACTGCCTTGCAAGGGTACATCACGAAGCGTCCCGGTACCGAAGCGTCCCAGTACCGAAGCGTCCCGGTACCGAAGCGTCCCGGTACCGAAGCGTCCCGGTGCCGAAGCGTCCCGGTACCGAAGCGTCCCGGTGCCGAAGCGTCCCGGTACCAGTCACCACGCACATCCTCGGCTCGCATGCCAATGTATTATATAGCAAAGGGAATGCCTGTAATTCACACAGAGCAATCACTTGGTCTTAAACGTGCACAAGACAAAAACTTTCATACTGGTGGAGCGAGCCAGTCTGAAGAGTACTCGGGTCCAGCGCGAGCGTTCTTTATTACCCAAATGAACCCAAACAAACCCAAATTAACCCAAATGATACAATTTAAAAGTCGGAGGCAGAACTGAAAAGACTTTTTCCGAAGTTCACGCTTAATGAAGCCAGAAAGCGTGTGTGATAACAGACATATCCCTCTTGTGAACGGAAGCCTACGGACTTTTCCCCCGAACTTGTACACACGGGTACAGTATTTCCAAATTGGTGTGTTGTGAGTACAGATCTAAAGTAAAGTTGGGGAAAAGTTGGACAAAAAGTGATTTTTTTTTACCGAAAGCAAATCAAGGTCTGTGCAAAATTAAAAAAATCAGTGAAGTCAAGGTCAAATCAAGGTCAAGATTAAATTTTATAAAAATAAATATGGTTAGTCAAGTCAAGGTCAAATCAAGGTCAACAAGGGCGGATCTGGGGGGGTTACACGGGTTACGTAACCCCCCCCCCCCCCCCACACCCCCAAAAAAGAGGTAATTTATTGGCTCAGGATGCACCAGATAGCTCTATTTTGCTTCTTTGGATAAAAAAAATTTCCGGGGGGGCATGCCCCCGGACCCCCCTGGAGGCTTAGGCACCTTCGGCGCCGTCAACTTGTATCTTCGCATTCATTTTGTAACCCCCCCCCCCCCTTCCAAAGTGAATTGATCCGCCCTTGGTCAAGGTTTAAAAAAAACAAACACTCTAAGTCCTGTGACGCGTTATAGTGGGACGCTTCGGTACCGGGACGCTTTGGTACCGGGACGCTTCGGTACCGGGACGCTTTGGTACCGGGACGCTTCGGTACCGGGACGCTTTGGTACCGGGACGCTTCGGGGTGTCCCCCGTTTATTCTACTTGTCTGTGTATCCAGTGCGTTCGTTATCTTAGCTCCGATATCTCTTGATGGTAAGGCTCGGATATTGGTATAATTATTTCGATCAGGTCCGTGTCCGCCAAGCGACCTTTTAGCGTGGCGAGGGACTTTACCCGACCCAGATGAATCTATAGTCGGTCAATGAACTTTCACTGCGGCAGGGGAGGTAACCTGAGTCTTGTGAGCGAGGCATGGACGTGAGAGAATTTTATCTTCGCAGAAAAACCTGTAGGTCTCGCGTCTACGTGCCAGAGGATTGGATTGGGGCGGGAATTGCTTTTCGGGTGGGTGGGGAGAGGCTAGCAAGAGAGAAGGAAGAGAGAGAGAGAGGGCATAAATGACGACATATTTGGACGGTTCTCATATTTTTCCGATTTTATGTATCTATAAATACTTTGTATTCTGTGAACCTTGAAATAAAAATTATTATGAGAGCAGTGAATCATCAAAGATTGGTTTTTGAATTTGTTTCATTTATAGAACGCTCCATTGGTGCAACGTAATACGAGCAAACACTAAGTGTGAAGAAAGTGTCCGTTAGAAAATACCCACAAGGGTAGCAGTCCAACTTTCATTTTTAACAGACTGCAGATAAAAAAAAAGACAACTTTATCAAAACCCCTTTGCTAATTTAAGTATTCACAAATCAACAGAAGTCGAACTTCAGAAGCACAAGACACTGGATTATTTTCAGATTGTTGTCAAAACAAACAAGCAACCAAACAAAAAGGATGAAAGTCGCTTGTTCATTGTCAGTGCTCTAAATTCTCTCAGATGCCACGAGACTGGTTCCGCCTAACTCTCACTTAATTAATACGAGAATTTATGACGCGCACATATCTCACCACAAGGCGACTCAAGGCGCACTTACTCTTATTATCAAAATGTAGAGCGGTAACGTAACTTTCCTTTGTTTCTTAGATCATATAATATGGGCGGGGATGTAGCTCAGTCGGTAGCGCGCTGGATTTGTATCCAGTTGGCCGCTGTCAGCGTGAGTTCGTCCCCACGTTCGGCGAGAGATTTATTTCTCAGAGTGAACTTTGTGTGCAGACTCTCCTCGGTGTCCGAACACTGTACACGCAAGCACAAGACCAAGTACGCACGAAAAAGATCCTGTAATCCATGTCAGAGTTTGGTGGGTTATATTATAGAAACACGAAAATACCCAGCATGCTTCCTCCGAAAGCGGCGTATGGCTGCCTAAATGGCGGGGTAAAAACGGTCATACACGTAAAATTCCACTCGTGCTAACCACGAGTGCACGTGGGAGTTTCAGCCCACGAACGCAGAAGAAGAAGAAGAAGATCATATTATATATTGTTTAGTCTTAGAAAAGGCTGAAGAGACAATAGACAACAATAGGCATCCAACCAACAAGAAAAGAAACATGCCTGTTTGATAAGGCCAAAAAAAAAAAATAGGTCTGTTTACGGTAACCCGACCGACCCTAGTTTTTTCGCGCGACCCTAGACTTTTTTTTGGCATTTGGGGGGAAAAAAAAATCTTGTTTTTTTGGCAAAATAACGTAAAAATATGGGTTTTTTTGGGGGGGAAAAAAAATCCCGACCTACCGACCCTATTTTTTTGGCCTATGTTACCGTAAACAGACCTCTTTTTTTTTGCCTAATAATAATAATAATAATAATAATGATAATAAAACATTCTTTTATAGCGCTATTCAGTCTCATGGCGCTTTACATTAGACATTTAAAATTTAACATTTTACATATAAAAAGTTTTCTCGTAAGAAATAACATACATGCATTAAAAACAATTCATAGACTACGACCACTTATAGTTATATAAGATAATCTAGAAAATTGTTTTTAAAAAGATGAAAAAAACACGCAAGATAAGTAATAGACACATAGTTACAGGGATCGCGTTTACCGGTAATTTCCGGTATTTTACCGGTTAAGATTCGCCAATACCGGAAAAAAAAGTGGATGTCGGTCAGACGTACCGATTGTTATTTGGTTTGACCGGTAAAAAAAAGGAGCAATTACAAAAATCGTTTGTCAGTACGAGGGGGAGAGAGAGAGAGAGAGAGAGAGAGAGAGAGAGAGAGACTCAGACCTTTATTACAAAAGGAGAGAGAGAGAGAGAGAGAGAGAGATTTGGATGGCTTGTTGTGACAGCGCTACAATGTTGCGATTATGTCTCCATTGATGACACTTGATGTCAAGGTGTCAAACATGACGTCAAAAATAACAAGGAGGCGAGCTCCGAAATGTCTTTCAGTACGATTGTGCCAGATCTAAAGTATTTGCTAGCAGATTATTTGAGCAATGTAGGTGGTCAGGGAGCGGAGAAATCTTTCTTGTCGCCGAGAAAAAGATCTACACACACAGACATCAGACATCATACTTTTCGCGCCATTTCTTTCGGTTCCCGGTCCATCGTAAAATCTTTCAGTTTATGAGAAACTGAAAGACAATAAGGGACGGCGTCTAACTATAGCCGACATAGCATCATACCGGGAAATCACGTACTCACACCAGCTTAGATCTTTGTCTACATACAGTTGATTATTGTGAGGCGAAAGTGAAACTGTAACAGTAAGTAACTAGTGAGTAAGTCTTCCAGTTGCGTGATTACTATTTGCTTTCCTATTTTATTTCGGAAGTCTCTCTCTCTCTCTCTCTCTCTCTCTCTCTCTCTCTCTCTCTCTCTCTCTCTCTCTCTCTCTCTCTCTCTCTCTCTCTCTCTCAGCGGCTGCTGATGTGTCACTGTCAAGTTGTGCGACAGTTGCTTTGAGGGGGGGGGGGGGGGGGGGGGGGGGGGGGGAGAGAAAAAACGTCCGCATATCACTGACATTGATAAACATTGAATGTATTGTAAGTCATTGTTTGTCTTTTACTGGTTGCCTTGGCAAGCTTACCGATTTTCGTGAGAGCCTTGTAGCCAGCTCATGACGTCATACCGGTTTGAAAAATACCTAGCGCGATCACTGATTCACATACAAAGTCTGACAATAAAACAGAACTCACATAAAAGCGTACAGTTCTCAAAACAGAACGAAGATGTAACACAGACTGTGGGGCAACAAATTAAACAATTAACAACAGGCATACTACCGCACTTAAAAGTACAAGTAAGCATTTTTTCTCCCCAAAACACATGTACTATTTCTCCCGCAAACGTGACCTTAGACGTTCATCTTGTCACACACAAAAACAAGCATTAATCAAAACTTGACGTTGAAAAATGGCGTGCTGTACAACCAGTGACAAACGCGCTCCAGCAAAACGTGTTATAGTTCGCATTAGCATTTCCAGGCCATTTGGACTTTTTTATTTTTTTCATTTAGTTTGTTGGTTTTAATATTTTGAATAAAATATGTTTTATGTTTTACAGTTTATATGTAGACTCTTAGTAATGACAGTACCTGTACATTATAAGACGTTTTCTGAGTAGATGTGAATACATAACCACACGTAATATAAACATAGCTTGTTGTGTGGTCCCAAGTTTATCTTTTGTAGGATAAGCCACCCTCATTCTGATAAGCATCGCTCCACGGCTATTGCCAGTTGTCTCTCAGACCGGACGCTACAGTCCTACGCGAATCTATCAAAACAAGAATACAGAGTTATCTCCCATATCTTTTTCGCGAGCACTAATCAACATTTGAGATTAGTGTTCGCGAGACGAAAATGATTGCAGATTGGCCGACTTCGACAGTGATCTTCGTTCTGTTCTTCACAGTTATGATAAAGACATCGTTCTAAGGTCAAAACAAGTCGAAATTTTGGGACTGCTGCCGGAAGGAGACCGTAATATGTGACCCTCCACCACGGAATGAGTCGCATGTCACCTTTGCATGATTTTCATATTTTTACATTTTCCTAAAGGTTATTTTATGCTCTATCCAGTGGTAAAAATCGTTTTAGAAAAGAGCGAAAACTGTTTGAGTTATAAGCCTGTGACTAAGGTGACCCACACACTGTTACCAGACACTCCCCGGACTTATATCAAGCCTAGCGCAGAACCGCGCGAGGTGACATGCGACTCATTTCGTGGTGGAGGGTCACATATATGGTTGCATCACTACAGAAAAAATCGTCTGCTTCAGCGAACGCCGAAACCAAACGGTTGATTATCACGTGACACTTTTGCCATATTTAGAAATTGTTTGCACAGTAAATACAGCCGCGAAAAATAGCTCGCTTGAAACTGTCTTACATATCAATTCCTTTGTTTCCCCCGAAAACGGCGTATGGCTGCCTAAATGGGGTAAAAAAAAACGGTCATACACGTAAAATTCCACTCGTGCAACAACAAAAACACACGAGTGTACGTGGGAGTTTCAGCCCACGAACGCAGACGATGATGATGATGAATTCCTTTGTAACCGGCGTTTCCATCTGAGTGATCGACAAGAAGAAGAAGAAGAAGAATTCCTTTGTACTTTAAAAATTACACAACACCATGAAAAATCGTTATCGACGATCGCGAATCTGCTTACATCCAAAACACATTACGAAAAGATCTAAATATGTAAAAAATCGATTTCCTCGCCAGACAAGGAAAACTAATTAAGGCATCCTGTCAGGGAGAGATTGAGCCGAACTCATTTTGACCTGACTTCAGGATGAAGCCACCCTATGTTATCTAAATAAAATCATGTTTAAACCATGTATTATTGGAGGAGACTTGTCAGCAGAGGAGGGGTAATTAGGAGGCATTAGTGACAAACTTGACGAAATTATTTCAGTTATATCTATGCAAGCATTTTGCATTTGAAGAACAAGACGGAAAGAATTTAAACGTTTATAACACCTAACATCGACGCCATAATAATTTGATAGAACGCTGTGAGCGTACAGTATAGAGACAAAGTGTTGCTCGCATCGCGAGCCCGAGGAAAATGTCAGTCTTTCTCTTTGCTGCGATGCCCCCAGAACCCCTCCGCGCTTCCAGACACCTCGTACATAGGGTGGGTTGAATATTTTTCTTATTGTCCGTAGATACTAAAGTGTTGCTTTTCTAATAGATAAAATGTACATTCCTTTATATGTGAACGTTCAGTGATGGCGTTAGTATTTTTTAAAACCGACACGCAAACTTTTATGATGCAAACAGTCTAGAAAAACCCCTGTAGGCTGGCCATTGGAACCAGTAAGAGTCCAACTCAGAGTACTGCTTTTGTTGTAATACCAGCAAAAAAAACGGTAGTTCAAAAACTCAACCGGTAGGTCATACCGGCAGCCAATTTTGTTCCGGTACTTTCTCAGGTCAACCGGTAAAATACCGGTAAATACCGGTTAACGCCAATACTGAAATTAGTCAGCAGCCAAAAAGGAAGTTGGATTGGGGTAACCGGGATCGGCCCTATATGATTTCGGCCCAAGCTAAAACTTTTTCGACACTTTGAAAAAAAAAATGACATTTCACACACAGGCACTGGGACATTCTGTGCTCCATGTAGCCCACACAAGAATGAAGCGCGAGCGATAGAGAAAAAGAAAAAAAGCTTTACAAAAAGAATGAAAAGAAATCTATACCGATCCTACTTTTTTGTAGCATGTGTCATCTGATCCCTTTTTTCCCTGTAGCCAAATGCACAGTAAAAAATGTAGTTCAATTGTATGACCTTGGTTTCCAGGTTATTCACCTTTTATAGTCACACGGAAGGACTTGAATAGTAACAGGCTGCTTGCATGCACTCGTGACGAAACACGATATATTGCAATGGCAACAAGGAAGACTCATTTCGCAGAGGGCGTAGACCCTGAGCGATACTAGTGGAATTTTATTTGGACTAAATTGAGCACAGGGTCTTGATAACAGAAAACTGCACATTTTATTTTTGGAGCGTTGGAAAATTTGACTGATTCATTCCGTTTGTCGATAACCAACTGCGGCGATGCTATTGGTGCACTTGGTTCCAGTTGATCCGTGGTTGTTGATGGCGGTCATCTATTGGAATGCATTCGGAGAGGTGACATGTCTCGTTTTGTTACCGTTCTCACGAGATCAGTTACAGGTTTCTCTCTCTCTCTCTCTCTCTCTCTCTCTCTCTCTCTCTCTCTCTCTCTCTCTCTCTCTCTCTCTCTCTCTCTCTCTCTCTCTCATTGTGTGAGGGCGCTACCGTTGCGTTACCGTTGTTTTAAGTTCTTTTAACGATCCAAGCGTTCCGTTACCGATGGGTTGAGGTTCCATTACCGTTCATTCTGATCGGGAGGGGAAC
This sequence comes from Littorina saxatilis, assembly GCF_037325665.1. Classification (NCBI taxonomy): domain Eukaryota; kingdom Metazoa; phylum Mollusca; class Gastropoda; order Littorinimorpha; family Littorinidae; genus Littorina; species Littorina saxatilis. The sequence continues at coordinate 22,055,287 of NC_090253.1, read as the reverse complement.
GGCTAAATATTTGAACATGCAGCCCAAACTCAGCCGACCCTACCGTTCAAAGCAGTTCCGTTAACGATCAGTTACGTTCATTGCGGTTCTGTCCCGATCCCTCCCATGCCCGCACCGTTCCTTGGTCAGTACGGGAACGGGACCTAGAACGGTTGTGTGGAAAGGGGGTATAAGACTCGACCACTTGGCTTATGGTGGAGACAACTGGAAGATATCTGGATATAATTGAAGAGGAGTAGTCTTCCTTTTAGAAAATGTGTACTCTGCCTTGCAGATTACAAATTTGTGCTGTCGGGGCTGGGTAAAAGGAGTGGAGGGTAAGGGGTGGGGGTGGGTAAGCGAGGGGTAAGAAAAAACTGGACAGGGAAAAGTCACTGCCTGAAGTATTCAATAAAGCCACACACAAAAAACAGAAATTACCACATATGCAGGTTTTCAATTCATATTTTTGCAAAGTATCTCTGCACAAGCATCTGTGCCTCTGTGAGTATGTTCGTGGCTGCTTTCATGGGGTGCCTGTATCCTCAGGAATTTGAGGATTTCTTTTATCTCTCCGTTGATTTAACGTCATTTTTACAGGACATTTTTTTTCCTTTCAGTTATAAATATTAAGTTGTAGTAGTTTGACCTTATTGTTTTAGGACAAGTAGAGCTCGTTCACCAGTAGCAGACTCACTCAATCCGTCAGCGTGCCTGAGTGTACCCCCCGCGGGTTAGGGGGAAGAATTTACCCGATGCTCCCCAGCATGTCGTAAGAGGCGACTAATGATTTCTGTTTCTCTTTTTACCCTTGTTAAGTGTTTCTTGTATAATATATAGTCAATTTTTGTAAAGATTTTAGTCAAGCAGTATGTAAGAAATGTTAAGTCCTTTGTACTGGAAACTTGCATTCTCCCAGTAAGGTCATATATTGTACTACGTTGCAAGCCCCTGGAGCAAATTTTTGATTAGTGCTTTTATGAACAAGAAACAATTGACAAGTGGCTCTATCCCATCTCCCCCCTTTCCCCGTCGCGATATAACCTTCGTGGTTGAAAACGACGTAAAACACCAAATAAAGAAAGAAAGTGCCTGAGTGTGTGTGATGGGAGGGGGGGGCTCTCCCGTGACCGGCCACCTGCAATCTACGGACAGGTTTGCACTGGCCCAAGGGTGTCCGTTCATGAGAGGGACTGCTGTAACAGCAAAACTAGTGTGAAACATAAGTAATCAATTTATCCACTTGACTCATATTCACAACAGGGACCTATCACTCTTCTTTGCATGTTTTTATGCCTACGGATTTTCAAATACTCTGCAACACATGTAACCCAAATTCAACATGTGCCCGTACAATACCGCTTCTTTTATGAAAATATTGCTTCGGGCATGTTGATTTTAATCAACCAATTTTCTTGTTTCAAATCCGGCTGGGTGAAAGAAGCGCACAATCTCTCTCTCTCTCTCTCTCTCTCTCTCTCTCTCTCTCTCTCTCTCTCTCTCTCTCTCTCTCTCTCTCTCTCTCTCTCTCTCTCTCTCTCTCTCTCTCTCTCTCTCTCTCTCTTAAATCAAGATCTTCATTTTGAAGCGTTGGAAAGCTTGAATGATTCATTCAGTTTGTCCAATTCCAACAAAGTCGATGCCTTTGACACCAGTTTGGTTTTAGTTGCTTCGTGTTTGTTTCAATTCCTGATCTTTTCTCTCTCTCTCTCTCTCTCTCTCTCTCTCTCTCTCTCTCTCTCTCTCTCTCTCTCTCTCTCACATACACACACACACACACACACACACACACATACACACACACTGTCTGTGCCCCAGTAGATTTTTTTCCAGGGCATAATAGCAGAGATTTAGTTACGTGAGCCAAGGCATCACATGCGCGGTAGCAGTAAGGCTGTTGGACCCATTTAGACGATTTTCAGTCTGTGACCCGCGGGCCGACCTCGGGTTCACCGACTTTTCAGCCCGTTGTGTGTGTAAAGGGGCACTCTGTCACTAGTGCTCGGTCAAAATTCATTGACAGGTGTTATGTGTACTGTAGGCTACATACATGTCTGTGTATACATACATACAGACGAGCAAGAGCGCAATGCACCGGTAGGCTTGGGCCTGATAAGATAACTAGACCTCGCGAATATTCACTACTCTCTGTACATATATATATCTCTTGTCTGTTTGTCAATATTTATTTACCGTCCTATTGTTATTGTTTGTTAGTCCGCTCTCTCTCTCTCTCTCTCTCTCTCTCTCTCTCTCTCTCTCTCTCTCTCTCTCTCTTTTTTTTATTCCCCTCTCTCTCTCTCTCTCTCATTCCCCCTCTCTCTCTCTCTCTCTCTCTCTCTCTCTCTCTCTCGCTCAAGCACACAGACACGCACGCACACACACACACACACACACACACACACACATACACACACACACACACACACTGTAATGCCCATTCAAATCAATGTTTACGTCGTTTACTCTTCGCCGTTTCCTAAACACTGTTTCCCATCATTCAATTCATCTAAACTTCTTTGTGTGTTTACATAATTTATAATATCACGACGTAGGGGAGAGGAAAGGGCCTTTCATTCTGAACGCCTGAAAGCCTAGAAACTAGCTTTTATGTCCGTGCTGAATGCTGCACTAATTCTAGCTTTTGAAAAATACGTATACAACTAAGTTCCCTCAAGCCCGTAGGACGGAATATCAGGTTTGCGCTCTCGCGGCGGGGGTGGTTGGCCTTTATGCACTTAAACAATAAAGGGAGGGGAGGTGTAGCCTTCCTGGTTTTTATTATTTAGTTTTTATTTCGACTGAGTTTTATATGGGTGTTTTTTTTTAAATAACTTGTTAAGTGTTGATTTTAGTATGCGTGTCTGAAAAAAGCAGGTCCGCACAAAAGACGTTAACCTTGCAGCAGACGACACCTTTGTTAGTTGCACAGGCGCTTTGGGGGTAAAAGAAACGAGAAATGCGACTCAGTGAAAAGCACTGGTGTGTGTGTCTGTCTGTCTGCATGTCTGTCTGTCTGTCTGTCTGTCTGTCTGTCTGTCTGTCTGTCTGTCTGTCTGTCTGTCTGTCTGTGTTTGTGTCTCTTTTTTCTCTTTTTTTCTTATTTGACAGTGCCGTGTCATAGTGCGTTGCCAACTTGGTATATCAGGGCAAGAGTATGGATAAATTCTTTCTAACTGAAATTAGAAAACGATATATTGATCACTGTAAAGTTTAAAAGCATGGGCTCTCCTGCCAAATAAAAACTGCAGCAACATTGAGAGCTCACACCCCCTATCACCCCCCACCCCCACCACCTCGTGTCAAGAAAGTGCCTGTGCTGGGTTGGTCCGAATTTTACGACGAGCACAACTCTTGTCTCCTAAAGCTGTTGAAACAGTATATATCAAGTTACGCTTGCTTGCGTGAGTCGACCTCTGTGTACTTGGGTTA